>NW_003852505.1:5276760-5278564 GCF_000181295.1 Otolemur garnettii | reverse complement strand
GACCCTGCAATTCCTCTACTAGGTGTATATCCAAAAGACCAAAAATCACTTTACAACAAAGATATTTGCACTATATTATTCATTTCAGCTCAATTCATAATTTTTAAGTCCTGGAAGCAGCCCAAGTGCCCATCGACCTATAACAGATTAATAAATTCTGTATATGCATACTATAGTATTATGCAGCCTTAAAAAAGATGGAGACTTTACCTCTTTTATGTTTCCATGGATGGAGCTAGAAAATATTCTTCTTAGTAAAGTATCTCAAGAATAGAAGAAAAAGTATCCAATGTATTCAGTACTATTATGAAACCAATTTATAATCACACTTTCACAAGAAAGATAAACCACAACTACAGCCCAAGATAATGGAGGGAAGAGGAGGGGGATGGGAGGGGGAGATTAGATGGAAGCATGATAAATAGTGGAACTCAACCACAAGACTTATGAAAGTGATCAAGAAATACACATAACATCAATAACATTGTGGGGTATAAAATGAGTCTTCACCAGTAAAATGAGTATCAAATCAAGGATGTAATACCCTTTACAATAGCTTCAAAGAAAATGAAATACCTGGGAATATATCTAATAAAGAACATGAAGGATCTTTATAAAGAGATTTATGTAACCATGAGACAAGAAATAGCAGAAGACATTAACAAATGTAAGAACATATCATGCTCTTAGGTGGAAGAATAAACATTGTTAAAATGTCTTTACTACCCAAAATAAGCTGTAGATTTAATGCAATCCCTATTAAAATGCCAGAAGCACCCTTTGAATAACTTGAAATAATGTTCTTTCTTTTATATGGAACCAGAAAAAAATACTATAGCCAAAGCAATCCTTCATAATAAAATAAAATCTGGAGACATCACTCTACAAAACTTCAGGTTATACTACAATTTTACAGTGATCAAAACACCATGGTATTGGCACAAAATAGAGACATACATCTATGAACAGAATTGAAAACCCTCTGTAACCACCACCTGTTCTTGGATAAACCAAACAAAAATATACACTGGAAAAAAGAATTCCTATTCATTAAATGGTGCTGGGAGAACTGGTTAACCACATGCAAAAGATTGAAGTTGGACCCACATCTATCCAAACTTAGAAAAATTGACTCATGAGGGGTAAAATATTTAAACCTTAGACAAGAAATGACAGAAGTCCTAGAAGAAATCATGAGGAAAACTCTTGATGATACAGGCCTGGGGAAAGATTTTATCAAGAAAAGTCCACTGGAAATCACAATAACAACAAAAGTATATACATGGGACTTAAGCTAAAAAATTTCTTCACAGCTAAGGACAAAACAGTTAGAGCAAAATGACAACCTTCAGAATGGAAAAAGATACTTGCGTGTTATGAATCTGAGAAAGGGTTGATAACAAGAAGCTGTAGAGAATTCAAATTAATCAACAACAAAAGAGCAAACTGGGGAGCAGACATAAGTAGAACCTCTGAACACAGACAAATGGCCAACAAATATATAAAAAAATGCTCATTGTCCTTAGTCATCAGAAGAATGCAAATCAAACCCACCTTGACTTATTATCTAACTTCAGTGAGATCAGCCAACATCACAATGCCCTAAAGTTGTCAATGCTGGCACAGATGGAGAGAAGGGAACACTTTTACATTATTGGTGGGATTGCAATCCAATGCAGCCTTTTCTGAAAGAAGTATGGAGAATCCTCAAAGAACTCAAAATAGACCTTCTATTTGATCTACAATCTCATTACCAGGTATCTAGCCATAAGAAAAAAAATCATTTTATCATAAGAACATTTGC
>NW_003852505.1:5273644-5276406 GCF_000181295.1 Otolemur garnettii | reverse complement strand
TGGGCACAATGTGAGTGAATATGGCACAAGTCCTGAGTGTGGGACACAACTATAAAAGGGACCTTACCTAACAAATGAAAACATTATAACTGAATCTTTTATACCCTCATAGTAGTGTAAAATTAAACAAACAAACAAAAAAAACCAATAGAATGTCTTGAAAGCAATCCTGAATAAATAACATGCATGACATATGGGTTCAATCCTGTAGACATAATGTCTAACTGTGAGAAATTACGTAAGAGTGATGAAAGGTAATGAAAAAGACAAATTATAAAGTTATATAAAAATTTCCAAAATTTGCATAAACTCATGTTTCATCTTTCTATTTGGAACTTATTTTATGTATATCATGACATTTTATAGCTTTCTTTGTATAGGGTGTACAAATTTCTGGTTAAGTTTATTCTAAAATGAAATTATAGTTGTGAATCTATTTTCATATACATATTTTTCTAATTACAATATTTTACTTAGATATTACTGACTGTACTGGAAAATTCTTTCTAATGTAGTAGCAAATTTTGACAATCAGATTAATGAAATCATGGCAAATCATTCTCAGTTTTGTATCTCTTCAACATTTGAATCTCATTCTTTTTGTCTTAATGCAATAGTTAGATATTCGAGTAAAACAATAAACAACAGAAGGTTGCTATCTTTTGGATAAATTATTGATATTTTATAATATCTAAATTTTTGTTCTAGGTTTATTGTTTTGATAGTTCTATTAAATTAATAATATTTTATTCTTTCTTAATTTAGTGTACATTTTAATATATATGCATGTATGTTTTTAATATTTTCATAGGCACTGAATTTATAATATTTTATATTATGTTTGTATTCAAAATTACTACATATTTCTGCTAAAATGGATTTCCATTCCACAAACAAAACATTACCCAGGTCTGCCCATAAAACTGATAGGAATTTTAAATAGCATAGTAAATTTAGATTATATTTGCAAATAGGTAAAAATAACATTTCAAATTTTAAAATAAATATAAAAAATAATAAAAAGAAAAGTAAGTGCATACAGGTTAATACATAAAAAATATTTTGATTAAGCCAAAAGTTCCAGTCATGTTAAAGTATTCAGTATTGTCTGATTCCAGATGATATTTTACACTCCAATGCACGTTTTTACACACTAATTTATAAAGCATGGGTTAAAATTGACTGTTATGGCAATACTCCGCTATGGAAATTTAGAGTTGGTAAATTCAGCATTCATTTAATTATGCTTAAGAAACTAAGTTGTAACCAGATTGTTTCAGCCCTTGGCATCCATACAGCTAACACTTTCTGGTTTGTATGTAGATTTTCTCTGTGTTTTTCCTCAATGAATATGACTCTTGATATCAAAAATTTTTGTCTTATGTAAACTATCAGTTTAATCAACTGATTTCTATGTTATAAAAAGATAAACATTTTGGGGGGAAAGCTGGAGTCAGAGACTTAAATTAGGCAGGAATCAGCTCTGCTGCAAGTTATTTTTATAATCTTTAAAAGCCATTTGTATTTCTTTATTTAAAATTTTCATGCACAATTTCCCATTATTGTTTTTGTTAAAAAGCAAGTGATTGTTTATTCATTTTGTTTGCTCTATCAAACTCAAGTAAGAAATTATTAAATTCATAAATGTGCTTTCATTGCATTTTAATGGAAATGAAATTAGATCTGTCTTATCCAGAGGTGGGACTAGGCAACACTTAAAGAAGCAGAAGTACTGCCAAATAGTCAATTTGCAGGACTTTAGCTATGTGCTACTTCATCAGGAAAGGCTGTGGATCCAGGAGGCATGTTAAATTATCAGGAACAATCATAATTACCTAGATAGTTCATATAAAAGTATAAAATATGAGCAAAAATAAAATTTTAAGAGAGTTTTCTGAAGGAAAAATTTGGAAGAAAAACGCACAATGGCAGTTTTCTCTTTCCATTATGTTATGAGGCTTAAATCTATATTTGCTTCATGATGAATAAGCTATGCAAAACAAAGTACTGCAACCTTTAAATTATATGGAAAAGGTTAGGCTTAAAGTAATTTGGCAAAGAAATAAGCAAGAGGGTCCAATTAAACAAGCCCCAGGGAAAATTACTATTTCTTTTACTAATCATTTTTTTCATAAGTATAGAAAAAATAACTTAGCCAGCTAGGTGTTTCATAGTCTACTTTAATTTTAAAAAGCAATATTTATTAACAACATTTCAAGCTAACAACTTTAATGCTCTATCAAACTCAAGCAAGAAATTATTAAATTCATAAATGTGCTTTCATTGCATTTTAATGGAAATGAAATTAGATCTGTCTTATCAGAGGTGGGACTAGGCAACACTAAAAGAAGCAGAAGTACTGCCAAATAGTCAATTTACATAAATAAATTTGCCTGCTTTACAAATCAGGAAGTCTTTTCATGAGAGCTTGAAAAGCTACATCACTTCCCAAAATGACTTTGAATTGATGGAGTAGTGGTGAGCCTGATAAGATTTAACCAAAAAGTTTCCTCTTTTTTCTCCACACTAGGTAAATTTTAAGCTTTGCTTTTCCCATGATACCTATCTAAATGTTAATACTGCACATTCTCTTTGTACTATTATTGCATTTTTCCAGGGAAGAAGTATATATACTGAACACAGCAATTCTGTTCAGTCTGAAATAATAGATATTCTAAAATACTTAATCCTGAATAATTCATTTACACATATCTACAAAATTTTGATTCCAATGCTTCCTTTAAAGGATTTTAGTAAAATTC
>NW_003852505.1:5268359-5273290 GCF_000181295.1 Otolemur garnettii | reverse complement strand
TTATTTTATGACTTCTGAACTCTCATTGCTCTCAAGTTTGGGAAAACATTAACAGGCTCAAAACATCCCTTATTGCCTTATCCTGGTATCAGTTGACCACAGTAGGACACACTTCCTGTCAGATCCTTCTGATCATTTCCTTTGCTTTGCCTGACTTCACCATACTCACTGCTTACCCCTCCCTACAAAGGAAAATCCTTTACTGTTTGATTTTGAGACACTTGCAGGTTTCTAACATCAGAGTATTCTCCTTATTGCAATAGTCTTTCTTCTCAATAAAGCTTCTCCTTATTTAAGTCTGGGTTTGTTTTAATGGACAATCCTATTAAAAATATATCGAGCCCAAACCTTGATACTTCATGTAATTTATACGCCTCAGAAATAGTTTTCTTACCCTGTGCCATGTTTACTTTCTTTCTCTTCTGCCCTCTTATTTTCCCTTCCATTATAGAAAGTCATGGACTTAAACTCTAATATTTTGATAGCTATAACATTCCAACTCACTGGTCCCTGGATTAACCCCATGGCTATTAGTGACATTTTCCACCTGAAATATTGCTTTCCACATATTAGCCGTTATGTACAATAATAATAAAATCTGTTTCCTAAAGTGTTTCATTGAGTAGCATTACTCTGCCGAGTAGCCTCTGATATCTATTCACCATTTACTAAATACTTATAGTATTTAACCTGAAATTTAAGTATTTCCACAGTGGAGCAGGAGATTAGTCTCCAATATAATGTAAGTGTGGTTTTAGAAATATTCAGGAACCCTTTAGATATATGCATATGCAAAGATAAAATCATTCAAGAACAAGCCAATAAAGATTCAATTAGCTTGAATATGACAACATAATATATTAAACTAGTTCTCTGCAATGTGGATAAAGCAGAAATGGTGGATTTGTCTCAAATTCATTGCCATATTACAATGTAAGTATGACTACAGAAAGAAGATTATAGCCTCAAATAGTTAGAAGGAGACCTTGCATTTTATCCCATAATACCATTACTAGAAATCTATCTAGAAGAAAAATAATCATTTTATCATAAGTACATTTGCACTCAAATGTTACAGTAGTTGAATTAACAATTGCGAAGAAGTGGACATAACCCAAGTGCCCATCAACTCAAGAATGGATTAATAAACTGTGGTATATGTGTGTCATGGAATATTATTTAGCCATAAAAAGATGGAGAATTTTGCTTCTTTTATATTTACCTGCATGGATTTGGAGAACATTTCCCTAAGTACAGTATCATAATAGTGGAAGAGCAAGCATCCCAAGTACTCAATACTATGTTAAAACTAGCAGATCGATAACTACAGGCCCACACAAGAGAAAAACAATATTAAAGTCAAGAAGAGGAGAGGGATGAGTGGTACATTTTACCTTAACAGTACAATGCACGGGTATATGGCACACTAGTGCAACTCAGACTTTACATTACAAGTGCAAAGAATGTAACCTAATCACATGTACCCTCACATTAATCTAAAATACAATTTTAAAAATAGGCAAATGATTTGAATATACATTTTCAAATAAGACATCCAAATGACCATCAGGTAAATGAAAAGTTTCTCAACATCAATAATTATCAGACAAATGCAAATCACCACCACAATGAAATTTCACCTCAATCCTTTATATGATAGATATTATACAAGAGATAACAAGTGCTGACAAGGGTCTGGCGAAAAAGGAGCCCTTGTATACTGTCGATGAGGATGTAAATTAGTGGAAAAATTATTGGAAACAGTATGTGGGTTCTTAAAAAAGTAAAAATAGATTTATCATAATACTTGCTCCTACGTATACATCCAAAAAATGAAATCAGTATCTTGGAGCAATATATGGGCTGACAATTCAGTTAACTTTTCTGCTTTTTTATAGCAAGGATCACCTTTCCCCCATGGTCAAATAACCTGTTTCTCATCTCCATCTGAGAACTTACCAGAAGCAATATAACCTCTGTAGTTCCAAAAACAGGCTTTTCTGTCATGTCTCTAATTTTTTTTCTAGCCTTTACTCCTTACCCAAATCCAAAGCCACTTTCACATTTTTAAATACGTGTTACAGAAACATTCTACTTATTGGTATCAAAATCTATATTGGTTTCCTAGTGCTGATGTAACAAATTAGTACAAATACACGGCTTTCGTTGAAAGACATCAATATTCTCATAGGTCTAGAGGCTAGCTGTCTGAAATCAAGTTTTTGGTAGGCCATACTCCCTGTTAAGGCCCTTGGGAAGTTACCTTCTTTGCCTTTGCTAACTTCTGGTGCTTGCTAGCAATCCTTGGCGATCTTTAGTTAGTGGTAACTAGTGGTAGCATAACTTCAATGTCTGCCTTCATCTTCCTATGGCCTTCTTCACTGCATATCAGTGTCCAAATATCCCTTCTCTTTACTTTATAAACATATCAGTCACTGGCTAAGAGCCCATCCTAATCTAGTATGACCTCATCTTAGTTTGATTGCTTCTGCAAAAACTCTGTTTCCAAATAAGGTCACATTCACAGAAATTAATATTTTGATATATGTTTTGGGGGGACACAATTTAATACACAACAGATTTGGATTTAAATTTATTAAAATAAATTAATTATGTAATATTTTCTAAAAAGTCTATGTTTGTAGGATAAAATACATCATTATAGGAATTAAAAGTTATTCTGCTAAGTAACTCTCAGGTACATCAAAACCATAGCATATTAGGAAAAATAACAACAATTAGACTAGTATACATAATAATGCATGGTTTGTGGCTAATGTTGTACTCAAATAAATTCTATAGACTCAAATACGTTTTTGTTAAATAAGAATGAAAATGATTGAACTGGGCCTTCAACGGGAGAAATTAGAAAGAGTACAGCAAGCAGTGTGAATGAAGTAAGAGGAATAAAATGATAATAAGAAAAGTAGACACTGATTAAGTAGAAAACAAAAATAATTCTATGAGTCACTGACTTGAAAAAAAAAAATGCAATCATGGCTAGCTTTATGGCTATGTGACCTGTATAGTTACACATGGGGCCCTGTGAGCCAAATCTTAGTTTAAATCTTTTGCAATTGTCTTTATACCTTTAATTATACCTTTAAACTTGAGTTTTATAAATAAAATCCCATGAGACAAGGGCACATAGTAATGAAGAGAGGAGATATATACAATATGTGTGTCCCGTAATCATTTGCCTGTAGCACTGTGACCATCTGATCACAGAAGTGACAGTTCAGCAAGACTCCAACTGAGTATAAGGTAAGTGTGTTATACTTGTGACTATATAAACAAGGAAGCTGACAGCGTCTAGAGGACATTATTTCAGTTTGAACCAGAACTTCTGCAGAAAAAGTGATGGCATTCTAAGAATCATGAACAATCAAAGAATCCTACCATATTTATCTTCAATGTGTTTGGCTAATATAGGGAAGTAATAAATATACTGTAGATAACAAAATAGAATGAAAAGAAAAAAATAAAGCAACCCATTATTCTTTTCTACTCAATTCTTCCTGATTATCAATAAGACATAGTCAGAAAGTGTCTGTAGAATGTTCATAGATCAAAAAGTAAAACAAATATAATTTGTTCTATTTTGGCCAGCATGTCCACTATCATGGTAAGAATGAAATCAGTATTCATGAGCCACAAACACCCATTCTATAATTTTAGTGCATTCACATATGATCTAAATGTTCTTGTATTTACATTTTGTTTTTGTTTTTCATTTCTAAATTTTTAAAGTTTGCACAAAAATTTTATATATATAATTATTGTGTAAATAATTGAGCTATTAGGAACTATATAATACAATATTACTAACTGTAGTCATTCTACAGTGCTATAGAACACTATATTTGCATTTATAACGGATTTCAAAAAGTAAAGATGAGCTGTAGAATTTATGCTAAAAATTTTATATTTTAATTCTTCTTTACATAGAATAACATTAGAAATAATAAATGAAAAACCAAAACAACACCATGACATATAAGAAAAGTACTTTGTGTATGTGCATGATCAGCCACAGGAGAGGATGGGGTGAAATACAAAGGTCTATAAGCAATATTAAATGAATATACATATTGAACATCGGAAATTTCGTGGTTACTTTGTCAACTTGCTTCCAGAATTTTAGCAGCCAGGATAATATATGTAAAGGAGGTAATGATATAATTTATCTATAGAAAATTGAAAATACTTCAGAAAAAGACATTTGTGAGTTCTCCCAAAAGAAGAGCTGGATTACTGTACAATAATTGTACAATGAAGTTTGCTGTTTGAAAATCACTGTTGACACACATGGGGATATCAAGAAATTCTTTGATGTTTCACTCCTAAATGTAAACTGACAATGAAAGACAATTAAATGAGGCATTCAAGATATTCTCCTATGTGAAATACCTTACCCACCTCCCCCAAACCAATAAAGTAGAGAAGAGAAAACAAGAGAGGAAACAAAACTTTAGAAAAGTCAATAATTAATATCTTTAGAAAATATATTTTATCTTTGAAATAAGATCAAGATGTTAGAAAAAAGGAAGAATCATAGAAAAATAAAGCCTTCTTGGACTTCTTAGAATTTAAAAATAATTTCACAATTTAGAATGTATAAATATTGTTAAGTTAAAATTAAGTAAATTTCCTAAGTATTTAAAAATCAATGACAACAAAACAATAAAAGTTGGACAATGGGGGAGATGGGACATTTTCAATTTGAAGGATTAATATAGGAAGTACACTATCTTGTTAGTAGAATTATATGAAATTAAAAAAATAGAAAATCATCAAATATTTCACATGTTTAAAAGGCTGCAGTCTTCTAAAGGAAATGAACAATAGAATATTAACAAAATGAGTGGGAAAAGCCTTATACCAAATCACAATATTGTGAAATTTCAGATTGCTGAAATAAGAGTGGTGAT
>NW_003852505.1:5260177-5267352 GCF_000181295.1 Otolemur garnettii | reverse complement strand
TAAACATATTAATACTTTTAAATGTAGTGGTAATATTAATACCAAAAGAGACACATTACAGAATATTTATTACAATTTAATTCATAATTGCCAAGTCATCAAAGCAACACAAATGCCCATCAACCCATGAATGAATCATCAAATTGTGGTATATCCTGGGAATATATCTAAGAAATTATATGAAAGATCTCTATAAAGAGAAATATGAAACTTTTAGAAAGGAAATAGCAGAAGATGTCCACAAATGGAAGAATTTACCATCCTCATGGCTGGAAAGAATCAACTTTGTTAAAATGTCCACACTACCCAAAGCAATCTATAGATTTAATGTAATCCCCATCAAAGCACCAATATCATACTTTAAAGATCTTGAAAACAATAGTACTTTGATTCATATGAAATTTTAAAAAAAGAATAGTAAATACAGTAATTAGAAATAAAAATAAGTCTGGAGGCATGACATTGCCAGATTTCAGGTTATATTACAAGGCTATCGTGGGTATCGCATGGTACAGGCACAAAAATAGAGACATACATGTATGAAATAGGATAGAAAATCTAGAGATGAACCCAGCCACATATTGTCACTTAATCTTTGATAAGCCTAACAAAAACATGCAATGGAGAAAAGAATCCTTATTTAACAAATAGTGCTGGTAAAGCTGGTTATCCACATGTAGAAAACTGAAACTGGACCTGCACTTGTCACCATTGACAAAATTGATTCTTGTTGGATAAAAAGACTTAAATTTAAGATATGAAACTATAAAAATTCTAGAAAAGAGTGTGGGGAAAACACTTGAAAATATTGGCCTTGGAAAAAGTTTATGAGGAAGACCCCCCCAGCCATTTCAGCAACACCAAAAATAAATAATTGGTGCTTGATTAAGCTGAAAAGCTTTTGCATAGCTAAGAGTACCACAAACAAAGGAAGCAGACAGCCTTCAGAATGGGAGAAGATTTTTGCATGAATCTGACAAAGGCCTGATAACTAGAATCCACAGAGAACTCAAATTAAACAATAAGAAAAGTGCAAACAATCCTCTCTATAAGTGGGCAAGAGATTTGAACAGAAACATTTCCAAGGATGACAGAAGAATGGTCAAACAAAAGAAGAAAAATAATGCTCATCATCTTTATTCATCAAAGACATGAAAATCAAAACTACTCTAAGATATCAACTAACCCCAGCAAGATTAGCCCACATCACAAAGTCCCAAAACACCAGATGCTGGCATGGATGTGGAGAGAAGAGAACACTTCTACACTGCTGGTGGGATTGCAAATACAGCCATTTTGGAGAGAAGTATGGAGAATCCTCAAAGATCTAAAGGTAGACATTCCATTTGACCCTGTAATCCCATTACTAGGTATCTAACCATAAGAGCAAAAATAATTTTACCACAAAGACATTTAGACTAGAATGTTTACTGCAGCTCAATTCATAATTGCCAAGTCATGGAAGCAAATTAAGTGCCCATCAACCCATGAGTGGATCAACAAACTGTGGTATATGTATACCACAGAATATTATTTAGCCATTAAAAAAGATAGAGACTATACATCTTTTACATTTACTTGGATGGAGTTGAATACATTCTTCTTAGTAAAGAATCACAAGAATCGAAAAATAAATATTCAGTGTACTGCATATTAAAATGAAATCAATATATAAACAATTACATACTCATAAGAACAATACAAGACTAATACAGTCCAGTTGGGTGGTAGAGAGAAGTGGAAGAGGGGAGAGAGGATCACGTGTGGCAGAAGAAGGGAGGGCATGAGGCAGGATCTCACCTAATATGCACATTGTGATGGTATATAACATGCCCCCTGGGTGAGGGCCTCTTCTACCAATGGAACTTTGCCCTGGAAGTGAGAACAATGTAACCAAAAAGTTGTACCCTCATATTATTTTGAAACAAAACAATAAAAATAAAAAAGAGACACCTGAAATAGTTGAAATTTGTTATATCTATAGAAGAAGGCTTAAGATTGGGATATTTATGACAGAGTATTATTGTTATTCACTAAACCCATCTAGTTCAAAGTGAATTAAAAAAACTATATCTGTGTGTAATCATGAAGAATATCAATGTTAATTAATAAAATTATAGAACAATAAAAATATTTAACTCCATTTTAATAAAAATAACTGATTATTTTTTTGGAAAATATATATGACCAAGTTAACTAAAGAAAAAGTATAAAATTACTAACAGCCATGAAAGAAACTGCAAAATTTCTCAAAAAATAACCCCCAAGTTGCCACTAGACTCCACGGGTATAATGCAGGCTATTTCAAACCCTAAAATAGAGATATCTTATTAAAATGTACCAGAATATTAGACAAAAAGATAGAAAACATAAAACTATTATTAGCATGCTAGTGTGTCTTAATACATTGTGATAAAAAGAATAAAAATACTGATAAATCCCAATTATCAAAAAAGTCAGTCTAGCCATAAACAAACAAAAAACATATGTGATAGGTAAATTTATTTTGTCACAGAATTGTAGATGAGTTAAAATTAGGAAATCTTTAACACAATCTTGACATGATTTTATTTTAATAAAGAACCATATAAATTTTGGTGTTTGCTAAAGGGAGTTTTATAAGCTTCAGCACCAGTTTCTGATAAAAATACATTGTTAGTAAAATTAAATTTGGAGGAAACCTCTTTAACCTTTTAAGCATGTACAAGTAAAATTAGTAGCTATTTATCATAGTAGTAAAATAGAAGGGCAGGTATGTAAAAGTAGAACATATGTGCTGGCATTTCCTATTCCTCATTCATTGAAGTAGTGAAATTCAACTATAAAAATTCAGTTCACAGCTGAGTTGCAACAGACCTCAAAACCTTTCTAAATTCAGTACTCCAGTAGACATAACTAGTATATAACATTTGCCACAAGAGACAAAACCTATTTCATGTACCAGAACATTAACGGCATTCCTATCAAAGTGTGGACCAAAATTAGTGCTAGTACACACAACTATTATTTAACAATACATGAATTAACCTATACAAAAATACTAAAATAGTAAATTCTGAAGATTGATTAGAATAATAATATACTAGTCTAATTTAAATAAAGTCTAGTTTACTGAGAGAAATAAAATTAATTGGCTAAATTGACATATATGATTTTCTTGGAAAGAAAAACCTAATATTGCAGACATTATATATTACATACTATTCAAATTTTCAAAGGGATTGTGGGGAGTTGAAAAAGGCTTGATAAAGTAATTCTAATGCTCATGTATAGCAAAGACAAGAAAGCATACTAAAAAATATGAAAAAAATGGTAATAAAATGAGAATCTACCTTGAATAAGAATGGGTAAATTCTGAAAGAATAAAATATAATCAATCAAGTTTCAAAAAGTTTTACACACATTGTCCAGCACTCATTAAAAAATTACTGGGTGTGCCAAAAATCAGTTCCTAATTAAAAATAAAATTTTAGAAAAAGAAGCAAGCCCACAGATGATCCATATATTATAACTTTAATGCTGAATACTTAAACAAATTACTATAGTTAAGAAAATCTAGGAAAAGATAGAGAAAAATTCATTAAAATATAAGAGGTTTCACACAAAGATCCTATTAAAATGAGCCATAGGGCAATGGAAGAATAGCTTGTATCAAATAATTCTACAGATAAAACTATTAACTGTGAATGTAATTTTTACAATGGCAAATAAGCAAAAATGACTATTACAAGTCATTCTAAAGTAACAAAAGGAAGACAGAATCTAGGGAGAATTCGACATTTGAAAAATGGCAATCACCGAGTAAGATCAATGTTCCCCTGGCTTTTTGCCAAGAACACTCCTCACCTTTTGTGTATGGCAGTTAGAAATCAAGCAAAAAGCCACAGTCTTAACTGCCTGTGGAGTAAAAGACAGAGTTTAGGATTGCCAGCATGGTTTCAAACTGTGATAAAAATCCTAGTTAAAAAAAAAAAAAAAAAAGAGATATAAAAAGGAGAGTACCAAAATCTGCCTGTAAAATTTGTCAAGTTCTTAGCCTACCTCTGACTGCACATGTTTGGGACAGATTCCAACTAGATCAAATGAAAAAAAAGATAAAAAAAAGAGAAGAAAGATAAAACCTTTACAAAGTGAGGGTACAGGATTCTATTGTTATCCACCACAGAAGAAATACATTTATTACCTCAGTTCTGTCAAATTAGAATGCTCTGGTAATGAGAACAGACTTTCCACTGAAACCATAAATAGGAGTATCATAGGAATAAAGACTATAGTCACACAAATCATAATATCAAGCCTCCAAAAGTTCAAGAAAATATGCCAGAAATTTGATTGTCTGCTAAAAATACCTTTACAAATACATTAAAATTCAAAGTTTCATGATATATTATCTACAAAGCTTAGCATACAACAAAGTATTACATCAATTATTAATAAAAATGTAATAAAGAACAAGAAAATCAAACATTATTTCTTCAAAAAGATTAATTAGCTAGCCAATCCTCTCACATGATTGAAAAAAAGAAGAATGGTGCAATTAAATTATATCAAGAATAAAAAGTGATATAAATTACCAATTAAGAATTACTTTAAGAAAAGACAATAAGGGGATAATAGTCACAACATTAAGGTAATGATTTTAAAACTTTAATTAAATGGATAAATTATCAGAAAATTATATCTGACCAAGATATATTTAAGAAGAAATAGAAAGCTTGAGTTGTGGTATAATGATTAAGGACATTTAAGTAACAGTTAAACACTTTTCTAAAAAGAAGAGATCAAGTTCAGATAGATTTATGAATGAATTTTACCAAATTTTTAGTAATAGACTGTTTTCATACTCTTTCAGAAAGTATAAAATGACCATTTCCTATCTCATTTTATGATTTCACTATAATATTGATATAAAAACAGAGAATGGCAATATGAAAAATTAAAACAGACCCATTTCTCTCATTAATATCATTATAAAATTTGAAATAAATTCCACAGTGTATAAAAATTGTTAGATTTATCTTCAGCAGGTACAGAATAAAAGACATTTGTAATACTACACACTCATTTATGATAAAAACTTTTAGCAAACTAGAATAGAATATAACTTTCTTAAATGTATGAAAGATATCTAAAAAACCTGATAAAGGATATCAAGAAATATCATCCTAAGTGAATAATATTAGAAGTGTTACCTTTAAAATGAAGAACAGGACAAAGGACATACTTCTATTCACATTGTATAGGAGATTCTGTAAAGGATAACAAGAAAAATAAACTGAATAAATAAGGATTAGAAAGGAAAAAATGTATTTTTTTACTATTTTCAGATAATATACTGATTCTTTAAAAATAAAAAAAGTACTCTACTGGTAATATATTAAAAATAACTGCATAATTTAATGTATAGCTGGATATACGATCCACTACAAAAGTCAAGTGAATTTGTAGCTACTACTCATAAATTATTAGCAAAACACACTTAAAGTTCAGATACAGTTTATATTCATAACAAAACTATAAAATGCTTAAAAGGTAAATCTAAGGAGATGTACAAGATCTGTAGAAGAAATCACAGGGTTTTTTTTGAAGGACATTAAAGATAATCCAAATAAATGAAGACAGGTAACTTACCAAAGTAAAGATATTAATTATCCTGAATTAAATTATATAGTTACTCAAATTCCAAATATAATAAAAACCAGGTTGTTTGAAGAGCTTGTAAAACTAATTATTATATGAAATATTACACATTAAAGTAAAAATCCAAGATTGGTCAATACAATATTCAAGAGAGTATTTACATTGGCTGGTATGGCAAAAGGTGAAAATCATGGAGGAACATAAGGACAAATAAAAGTTATTGTCAATTTTCTACTTTCCATTTGGATGGCTTTATAAGATTTCATTGAGTTTTTTAATTGTTTTTTGTTTTTGTTTTTCTTTTTAATTTTTAATTATTATTGATATGTATTAGTTATATGTTTTTATAGGGTACATGTGATGTTTTGATATAGGAACACAATCCAAATTAATCAAATAACAGTAAATGGGGTATTCATCACCTCAGGCATTTAATATTTATGTTATTTCAATTCAACTCATTTAGTTATTTTACTTTATATAATTTTATTTTTATTTCATATTAATATGACAGCACAAATGATTGATTACATTTTTGCATTTGTTAGGTCAAGTTCAAGTTGTAGTTGAGACCTTTACCCGGGGTGTTGTGCTGCATAACTCTACATTGTGCCCATTAGTTGAGAAGTTACTAATCTTCCTCTGCCTTCCCATCCTTGAATTTAATTGTGTTTTTCTCTCTTGAGGATGTCTAGTTTTTTTATCTATTGGTTTCATATTAGTATTTCATGCACTGGATAATTGCTTTTCCAGTCTTGTGATATTTTACTAAGAGGAACGTTCTTCAAATCCATCCACGTTAATATAAAAGATGTAAGGTCTCCATTATTTATGGCTGAATAGTATTCCATAGTATACGTATACCACAATT
This sequence comes from Otolemur garnettii, assembly GCF_000181295.1. Lineage (NCBI taxonomy): Eukaryota > Metazoa > Chordata > Mammalia > Primates > Galagidae > Otolemur > Otolemur garnettii. The sequence continues at coordinate 5,260,841 of NW_003852505.1, read as the reverse complement.
TATTTATCTATTCATGAGTTGACAGGCACTTGGGTTGATTCCATGTCTTGGGGAATGCGAATTGAGCTGTGATGAACATTTTAGTACATTTGTCCTCATGGTAAGATTATTTTATTCCTTCTGGATAATTTTAAAGTATACCCTAACTTTCTATTCATTATAGTCAATTTGCAGTCTTATTCACAATAGCTAAGATATTGAATAAACCTACATGTCCATCAATGGATGAATAGATAAAGTAATTTTGATATATATACACAGTGGAATATTACATAGACACACACACGCAATAAAATGAAATCCTGCCATTTGCAACTGCATTTATGGAACTGGAGAACATTGTGTTAAGTGAAATAAGCAAAGCACAGAAAGGAAAACCATGCATGTTCTCACCCACATATGGAAGCAAGATATTAAAAACAATTGACCTCCTGGAGATACAGAGTAGAATGATGATTAATAGAGGGTGAGAAGGTGTGATAAAGTGGCGATGGTTAAAGGGTGTACAAAAATATATAGTTAGAAGGAACAATATTTGATGTCATAACATTCATAAACACATATAAAATTCACTATAATCAGGTGGCGCCTGAAGCTCAAAGGAGTAGGGCGCCAGCCCCATATACCAGAAGTGGCAGGTTCAAACCCGGCCCCAGCCAAAAAC
>NW_003852505.1:5256798-5258995 GCF_000181295.1 Otolemur garnettii | reverse complement strand
GGTTGCTGTGAGCTGTAATGCCACGGCACTCTACCCAGGGTGACAGCAGAGGTTCTGTCTCAAAAAAAAAGACTTTATAGAGATGTGAAAATGGGATAGTCATAAAGGTATTAAGGACTTGACCTATTACAGAAATTATGAATTCTTCATGATGTCTTGACAAAGTAATAGGAAGTGAGAGTTGAATTAGTTTTTCTATGATTATGAATGATCCCAAATTCTCAGTGTCTTTCATGGAAAAATTAAAAAAAAAGAAAACTGGAGAATTCATGTTATAGATAAGATGCTCATACTTCTATTTGAAAGTATCATGCCAGTTCTATTTATATCTTCCTGGCCAAGTGAATCACATGGTCAACTTCACAGTAGGGTATTATACTCTTCTCACAAGGTGATATTTCAGCACACAGAAATGGGCAGTGATGCATAATCATTTTTCTGGGAACAGGAGTGAAAATTGTTGGAAACATAATCTACTACTGGGGACACGTTACAAAATAAAGCTAGATAGTAAATGCAGTAGTAAAATCTTTAATGCTATGATATAATATAATATATCAGTGCTTGAATAGTGAATATTTTGAACAGGAAAGTTAAGATGACTTTGACTTTTAAGAATATCCCTCTTGCAACTCTTTTGAGGATGAATTGGAGGGGAAGCATCCTAGAGTAAGCAATACTGGTTAAAAACTATTGTATTAATCTAGGCATAGTAGTAGAGATTGATGGGTGAGAACATAGATGATAAGGATGGATAACTATAATCTATAAGGCCTAACAACCAAGACTAATGAAAGACAAAAACTCTAAGATTTTTGAGGTATATTTCGTGTTGAATGGTAAAACCATTTCCTATGATAGGAAAGAGATTTAGGTGGGAAAAGACAAAGAATTCATTTTTTAATATGTCTATAGACTCTCTGGGGAAAATTGTTAACTAGACAGATATGATCTGCACCTTAGGACAAATTATTCAATTTATGTGACTAAATGAGACTGGCCTCCAATTTTCTCCCTTTACTGATATCCTTTATGCAAAGGACAGATCACAGGGAGCATCAAATTAAGAAAGCAAGCAAGAAAGAGAAATCTATAAAGGCAACTGTGGAAAAAACTTTTCAGTGTTAAAAAATGTGTGTAGTGATGACATGGAAGTCAAGAAAGAAAAACATTTCAAGGAGGCAGTGATAAGTAACATCACATGCGGCAGAGAAGTTATGCAAGAAAAACACTTCGGTGTCTATGGGGTTGGTGATTATCTGCCAGTTTCAGAGAAGAAGAAGAATACAAGTCAGGGTGTGGTTTTAAGGAATCAGTTGGTAGGGAAGGAAGTGAAAAAGAAGTGTATCAGGCAAAAGGGAAGCACAAAATTGGACAATAGCTAGGGATGGGGTGGGTTAATATCGTTCAAAGGGTTGTGGTAGTTTTGTACTTTTTAAATTGAAAGAGACCAGAGCATATGTATGGGTTCTGGGTTATTCGATTGCCATACATAACAAATAGACTGATTTGGCTGTCTCGTGTTATTGTCATAATATATTTTACCAGAGTGTTGGAATTTTTTCTGACGAGGGTCAAATGATAACTATTTTTGGCTTTCGAGCAATACAACCTTTATTGCAACTATTCAACTTTGCCACTGTGGAGTAAAAGTAGTTACAAGAAATAGAGTCTCGAGTTCCCAATCTCTAGCTTTCAAAAACAAACTGCGTATACACTTTTTATCATAAAGTCATGTGTAAAATACATTAGAAAACCTGTTTAATTTAGGCAACTTAGTCACGTTAAATCATGCAACTTTAAGAGGAATTTATAGATTTATTACTCACAGAGGAGGATTTCTACCTGCTGACATAAACTAGTTTCATTTAGAATGAGTAATCAAGAAGTTAAAATCCTTCCCAACTATTATTAATACTCTATTTTGTAGCCGGGCGTTGTGGTGGGCGCCTGTAGTCCCAGCTACTCGGGAGGCTGAGGCAGAAGAATCACCTAAGCCCAGGAGTTGGAGGTTGCTGGAGCAACTCCGCTGCACTCTACCAAGGGCAAAAAAGTGAGACTCTGTCTCTACAAAAAAAAAAAAAAAAGAAAGAAAGAAAGAAAAATGGGTTTTATATTAACAGAGGGTTGGCAAATAAGCCAAATCCAACCCATCACCACCTTTTGTATGGCCCAAGAGCTAAGGATAGTTTTTGGA
>NW_003852505.1:5237253-5256778 GCF_000181295.1 Otolemur garnettii | reverse complement strand
AAAAAAAAAAAAAAAAATACTCTATTTTGTCATAAATAAATAGAACGATTTGGTTTGGAAACCTAATGGAAAGTGTCAGAACTTAGGCTGAAAATCCCTGATTTCTAATTAAATCAGCATGCTTGCTAATTCCAAGTAGTGCCTCATCTCTCATATTATCTGCAAACCTTTAGCAATTATCATTTCTAAGGAAAGAGTCTCAGAAAGTACAACATCTATGTCAGATACATAGATCATTATGAAAGTTTTGAGATACACAAAATTCAAGAAACATAAAATACATACAGATGGAAATAAATGAAGCCAACCCAGCAACATTAATAGGCCGAACAAGTTGAAACTTGTGTGGGTGAATCAGAAAGGACATTGCTGACTGTGTTTCTTAGACGTTAAATAATGGACTATAACCCAGTCCATCTCAAAAGTTACAGGTTTTTTGCAGAGCATGATTGACCAGTTTTCTCATTTTTTCACAATTGGGACAAGGTTTATTTCCACATTGCTTACTGACAGGATAGTCTTCAGCTCTGCTCATGAGATCTAGGGGGCTCTCAGCAAAGACCTCTCAGCAACAGAAAGATCACCTCTTTAAATATATTATTAAAGTTAAGAACTTATTTTGGATTCAGGCTAAAGGAAAAAACAAAGTTAGGTTATAAGTATTCTCCAAAACGTTAAACAACCCCAAAAGTTTTTACTTTCTAGCTCCCAAATCAACTTTTCAATAACTTCATCATAACTGATTTGTATGAAGTGCTGAAAAACAAGTCCCTTCCCACTTAGAGGGAATGTCTGACTTCCCCTGCTCTGCTGATTGAATTCCATGCAAATGTTTTACCCTGCATTTCTTTGTTAAGCCTAGGTATACCCTTGGCCACATTACTATGCACTTGAATTAGATAATCTCAGAGATGTCTTCTATATTTGACATTGTAACACTGTGATTATATGAATCTATTTCGGTTTTTATTGATAGGGAAAAGTGATACTCAAAGACAGACAGGAGTCTAAATTTAGGAGTCCTTCCAACTTGGATTTATAAAACAGAGTTCTGTGAGCTCAGATATTCTTGTTTCTGCCAGTGTATTAGCTTACTGTATTTCCTTTGTCACTCACCTAGCTAGTACAGTACTTTAGACATAAAATACACTACTTATTATAAATAGAAGATGGTCACAAAATCTTACATAGGCTGATTGTACATATTTTCTCTCATCATCATAATAGCAATTCCCTGAATGAAATGATATAAAATATCCTTTCTGAAGTAAGCCTTATAAATGAACTATAATTCAATTTCCTCATATTGAAAATATGAAATTGAGACCTAAATTGGGGGAAAGACTTGTTGAAAGTCTTGAAGCTAAACAGTGTCAGATGCAGGACTGATACTCCCAACCCAGTGCTCTTTTCATTTTACCATACTGCCTCTCATACACAGAAGAAACACAGGAAACACAGGAATTCTTTGTTGTTGGATTTTAAATTATGTCAACCTAGAGTTCAATTCTCTTCACTAAGATTGAAATAAATCAATCTTTTAACAAATAAAAGGAACAAATGAGGAATACACACAAAAGAAAGAGTTAAATTATTATTAGAATAGATTGATGCCTTTTATTTGCAGGTATAAGTACATTATTAGGCTTTGAAATCAGCTATACAGGTAATAAACATGTTTTTTTTTTTTTTTGAGACAGAGCCTCAAGCTGTCCCCCTGGGTAGAGTGCCGTGGCATTACAGCTCACAGCAACCTCCAACTCCTGGGCTCAAGCGAGTCTCCTGCCTCCGCCTCCCAAGTAGCTGGGACCACAGGCGCCCGCCACAACGCCCGGCTATTTTTTGGTTGCAGCCATCATTGTTGTTTTGGCGGGTCCGGGCTGGGGATTCAAACCCGCCACCTTAGGTGTACGTGGCTGGCACCTTAGCCGGTTGAGCTATAGGCGCCGAGCCAATAAACATGTTTTTAATAGAATATGCTCAAATAGAAAATTTTAGCAAGCCTCATATCAGTAAAGGCATTTCATGAAATTTTTGTTTCAGTTACATATAATTATATGTGCATGTACTATTTTAATCTAAACTGTGTTACTGTGTGTTATATTAAAACATATTTGAAAATCATTGTATTACATGCCTTTTTCTGGTTCTAGACAGAAAAATAAATAAATAAAAATTGTTTTGAGAGCCAAGAAAGAAACTTTCATGCTGTAGTTGTCAACAGAGTGATTTTTTTTTGTATCTAGTCTCTATTGAACGAGGATTCTGCCTGCTGTTCAACTGTACTTTTTGGCACAGTGACAAATATTTAAATAATGCTCATCCACCCTCACTTTCCAAACTCAGACTACAGACCCTTGCAAAAATACATAATGACATCACTACTGCTCTAATAGACAGCTGAACTCCGCTTGACAAGATTTAAGGAAAAAGCTGACAAAAGCAAGATGCTTCCCCAGCTGCTGGGAAGAAGCAGCATCCAAAAAAGAAAAACAGAGGGAAACTTTGTGCCAAGCAATGGGACATAGCTTTCTGCTGATGGCAAAGAACATTAGAGGTGAGCCATTCAGTCAGAGAGGAACTAACATTTCTTGAAGCAAAAGAAATCCCTGTAGGAAAAAGACAGTGATGACATCTTTCTATTTTAACCCTGCTACAGGGACTTAGGGAAATATTTTCAATCTTTCCCCAGTGAGTGTATGTGTGATTGCTACCTCTGTCCTCCCATCTTAACTGTAAAATTTGTGTACAGGACTAAAGATCTAGAAAATAATAAGGTAAAATAGAATAGAACTTGGAAGACACATAGGCCTGACTCAGTTGCAGGAGTTCTGAATAGATGTAAAATTGATAGATGAATTTTGCATAAATTTGCTATGGATACTAATAAATTCTACATCAATTACGTGGAGATCTCTTATCTAAAAGACTTTTAGGAAATTACAGTTTACACCAGACATTATTGAACTCAGCTGATCTAAATACTAAATTTTCTTTTCTAGTTTATATCATACCTAATCTACTATGCCCTAGTGGGGGCAGACTCTGTTCAGAGTAATATTATATCTTCACATCAAAATTTTAATCTAGGGAATATCGGTGCTACAGATTAACATGTGTTCTTGCTCACTTTGGAAAATGTAAGTACTCAAGATCTTCAAGAATGCTCATTATTTTTCTGAATCTAAGCTTACCTATTCTCCTTCCTATTCCCTCTATGTCTGAGAATATATATGTACATTTAATGAACTAAGTCCAGCTACTGAGAAAAGATTTGGGACATACTCCGATATGTATTTCAAAGGTCTCATGTAAATGTTTTCTATCATGCCTCTTTGTTGCACTTCTTGGTTGCTTTATTTGAATATTAATGCTGAATATATACTACTATACCAAAGTAAAAATTATAAAATGCTTCTTTCTCATCAAAATCATGAAATTCCTAACGTATGTTCCTTAGATCCAGTATTCCCCTACTATGTTTTCCTCACCATCCCTGGCAGAGATCATTTACTTTATGTCCCACTCCTTCCAGAGTGCCTGGTATTCTTGGCTTATTGGAGCCCAATCTAATATACTTAAGTTGCATAAGTAGTCTGGTTTTAGAAATTCATCTCCTTTAATAAAAGATTTTTATTTTTTTCTAAAAAGAGGGCTAAATATACATTTTATATCAATTAAACTTGCAATGCTTTTGGAATAGTAGTAAAAGTAAAGACTGGTGGGGGGATGAGGGTTTAAAGCACTCCAAGAGCTTCAACAGTGCTTCCTCAAGCTACCTCAGATAAATAGACAAAGTAAAAAAGTCAGTATGAATGTGATTGTAACACAAGTCCTTTAGTCTAACTTCCAACCAGATGTCTGCCTTGTAAGCCTCTTATACACATGTCACTATAGTTTTGAGATAGACTATGTTATGGTCCAAGAAACAGTCAACAGTGTGCTTTCTGATTGACCCATGAAAGTTTCACTGGCTTGGCTTATCAGTGTTGCTGGGAGAGCTTTATATGTCTTTATCCACACAGATTTTACATTTCTTGATTTTTGCGTATGTCAAAATTTTCGTAATGATCTACATATATAGTATCTGAAATAATTGTGTGTTACAGTGGAAACTTCCTAGGTTCTCAGTATCATGGTATTTCTGGAGTGGAGAAGGAAACCAGAATAGATGGAATGAAGTCTGGGAATCTTCCTTAAGAGAGCAGCTCAGACACCTTTATTCAATCTATGATCTAGTACTATAAGGTTTCCCAAGAGTGTAAATAATGAAAGAAATGTTGCAAATATGAACCAGTTTCACGGACTGGAAGGTTATATTATTTCCCACAAAAATTTGTGCATATTTTTGGAAGATGTCTTCAGGGAAAAGTGCTCTAGAGGGTAGGTAACAATGGAGACTTATATGTACTATGCATATATATTCTACTTGGTAAAGGAATTATGTAATTTTTTTTGTAGGTTACCAAATCACATTTTCATAGGAAACCTATTTCAGAGGTATAAACCTGTCAATTTGCACATGGAATTTGGGAATGGTGAATTAAATCAAAAGGTTTCCATGCCTGAAAGTAGAACTAGGGAATAATTTGTGAATTTTATAGTCTGAAGGCTGAAGTACAGATAGGACCGGAGAGAAGTTATTTTGCTTCCTGTTTAACCAATGAATATTTGCAAAGGGCATTTTATAAGAGGCATCATGCTATCATAGAAGCTTCTTACACCAATTAAAATTTGGCATCAGTTGCAAAATTAACTTCAGATGGGGACAGAGTTAGGATATGATGTTAAAAGAAATATGACCACAAGCACATGATGCATTTTTATCCACATAAATCTAAATTAGTGACATTTACTTCAAATTATTGATTATAATAGATAATGTAATTATTATAATATCCCAGATGCTTCTCAAAAATATATTTGTAAAGCTTTTGTTGATACTTCTAGACATTTAGCCTTTTTCTTCTTTGAGACAGAGTATCTCTTTGTCACCCTCAGTAGAGTTCTATGACATCATAGTTCACAGCAACCTCAAACACTTGGACTCATGTGATCCTCTTGCCTCAGCCTCTTGAGTAGCTGGGACTACAGGCACATGCTACAACACCTGGTTATTTTTAGAGACAGGGTCTCACTCTTTCTCAAGCTGGTCTCAAACTCTTGAGCACAAGCAATCCACCTGCCTCGCCTCGACCTCCCAGAGTGATAGGATTACAGGCCTAAGCCACCAAGCCCCTGGCATTAGTGTTTCTTTATATATCCTCCATTTAAAAAAATCTTCATACTTTGAAGATGGATTTTGTTGTTGGGAAAAATACAAAGTCATATAAAGCAATAATATATTATAGTAGGGAAAATGAGTGATCAATCTGAATAAAATTAGTTTGGGACCAAAATATATCAAAAGAGACATTCTCTGAGTCAGAATACATTGTTATAACATGATGAGAAAAACAATTACAAGACTAAATGTCCTTCTAATTTTTTTTAAAATAAGAATATCGATGGTGCACAATCTCATTAAACAAATTTTGATGCAAAATTATCATTGGTGTTGCACGAAACAAGTTTCTTTATGTTCACATGTACTTGACATTCACTTATGGTTTAACCATGAAAAGGTTCTTAAGTAGTGGAGATTTAGACATTCTAGACACTGTTGCATTATTTTTATGTTATTCTAAAAACATGATGCTATGGTAATGTAGTTCTCTCAAATTTATTGATGTTATTTACCATCACTTGAAATTAGTAGAACCAATATTAAATGTTGAATATCTGTTGTTTCTATCAATTCTTTTAATGTGTTTCCTTTTCCCCACAGAAATTTTCATAATGTTCTAGGCTTCTTTAATGATGAGATTCAACTGCTTCTTTACCTGACTCTACTTATCTATCTTTCTCACAATTATCTTTAGGAATAAGCTAAAACTTGATGCCTTATCAAGAATGTCTCGTCTAGTTTATTTAAACCTTGTGACATTTAAATCTTCTTATTCAGAGACTTCAAAATATATAAAGAATACAGAAATTGTTTTTTCATCATCCATTCCGAGGACCTATTTACAAATTTAGATTACATTGTATGCTCAAAGATATTCAATATATTTTTTAAAATAAGGCACATTTTGTTGTAGTTTTAAGAAACTCAATTAAAACTAGCTTTAAAAATGAGGGGATCATTAGATCATCAATCCAAAGAAGGATTGAAAAACCAAGCAATGGAAAATAAAGGGGATAACTTTGCCTCAGGAGCAACTGGACTATGAATTCAAATGCTGTCTCTTGGGTCTATATTTCTCTGCATAGCTGTTCATTGGCTTTCACCACAAATCTGCTCTTGTAATGACACTATTTGCAGTTGCTAACAGCTTTCAAGTTTTTTTTTCCTTGTTTTTTTTTTTCTTTTTTTTTGGCTGGAGCTGGGTTTGGACCCATCACCTCTGGCATATGGGGCTGGTACCTTACCCTTTTGAGCCACAGGCACCGCCCTAGCTTTCAAGTTTTTAAACTTACACTTTTATCCATAGAGCAAGAATGGTCTCTTGGAATACGAATCCAAAAACTTTCAAGAGGGGGAAATGATTAGCCAATTTTCTTTAACATTCTTTTTTAAAATTTTTTTATTAAGTCATTTGTACGTAGATCATAAATACATGGGATCTGATCAAATTAAAAAGCTTCTGTACTGCCAAGAACACACTAAGTAAAGCAAATAGACAGCCCTCAGAATGGGAGAGGATTAGCCAAAATTGAGGTAAAATGTTAACATACAGAACTTTCAACTATGGCTTAAGGGCAAGACCATGCCAGAATTCAACAGAGCCATTGGTAATGATATGGCTGGAGTGGGCATATGAACATATATCAGAAAAAGTGAGATATAGTGGATGGAAAAATAACAACTAACTTGTAAAAGTGTAAACATTGTAACCAATTCTGAAGCCCACAAATTCCTGGTTTGTTAAATAAATTAGGATTTACTTACACACACTCATATAATTTGATGGAATTTCTGATAGTATTAAAAGTAGTGCTCCAATATAATTTTTAGTTGGGCGTGGAAGCTTGAACTTGTAATCCTAGCACTCTGGGAGGCCAAGGTTGGTGGATTGCTTTAGCTCAGGATATCAAGACCAGTCTGGGCAAGAGTGAAACTGTCTCTTTAAAAAATAAGAAATCTAGCTGGGTATCATGGCAGGTGCCTGTAATTCCAGCTAGCTACACGGGAGGCTAAGGCAGGAGGATTGGGTGAGCCCAGGACTTTGGGGTTGCTGTGAGCTATGATGTCACAACACTTTACCCAGGGTGATAAGAGTGACACTCTGCCTCAAAGAAAATAATAATGCATGGGCGGTGCCTGTGGCTCAAAGGGCACCAGCCCCATATACCAGAGGTGGTGGGTTCAAACCCAGCCCCAGTCAAAAACTGCAAAATAATAATAATAATAATAATAATGCATATATATTCCATTTATATAAGTTCAATTAATAGAATGCAACAATGTATATATAGTATTATCTTAAAACAATTCATAAGGAAAACTGCAAGAACATGTGAAATATTAATAGATAATTGACTACTGGTGTTCTTTCTTATTTATTTATGCATATGTCTATGTTCCAATTTTCTAAAACTTCCTAAAATGTATTACTTTTAAATCACAAAACAAGAAATACTATTAACTTAGCCCTCTTAAGTGTGACATTTTCCTTCCACATAAGGTTCTTTTACTAAAGAAGTTCTCACTTAGAGATTTAACTTCACACACAATTTGGTAACAATTGTTACTTGAAATAATGGTTATTCATTTTTAAAACTTGTCATGGGGCAATATGCATTTCTAGTTATCACAGCTGACAGCACAGTACGGAATGATCGTCTTAAAATACTGTTGTTGCCTGATGGAATCTGTCACAATAAGTACTGGTAATAAGTAAACACATTCTTTCTTTCTCTATAAATTCCAAATTAAATACCAGAACAGAGTTCACCCTTTGTTACTTTGCATTTACTTTTACATTTTCTTGTGTGTTTTGGATATACAATGGCTGCCCAGAAAGCATCCAACCATGTATTATGAAAAATAGACATGCATGGCTGGATATTTTCTAGGCAGCCCTCATATTTCTAGGTTGCTAACATATATCTTTTTTATAATGAAATTATTTACAATAAAACAATATTCATGAAGTGACAGCTGCACATCAATAAGACAAAAGGGATAAATAAGAAAGTGGCTTTTTATTCTACAAAAGTTTTCCTAGTAGGATTCCTTTCAATTAGCATACTTTCCGTTATGCTTGAAAAGGATGAAGGAGGAAAGGGGAGGAGGAGGGGAAGGGAGTGGGTGGGTCGATAGAGGGAGGGTCAAGGGTGGGACAACACCTATGGAGCATATTGCAAGTACAAGTTGGAGCCATCAGGTGTAGAACACTGTAATTAGATAAATGAGGTGAAGGCTATGTTAATTAGTAGGATGTAAGCACTCCAATTTGTACAAATAATCAACACATTGAATCCCACAATGGCATAAATGTATTCATGATCTATGTACAAATGACTTAATAAAAAATAAAAAAAAGTCAAAACAGAAAATGCCTCTAGGAAAAATGCACATTATATGAGTATAGAAAATTTTCTAAAATGAGGTCTATCAGTGTACATGAAGTGAGACATCAGGAATTATGGCATTATTACTCTGTGAATTACAACAATACTAGTATAATATTAAATTGGATCTCATTTATGGAATGAAAGTTTAGAAAATAAATAGATTGGTGAGCGCCTACCTACTGGGCACAATATAAGGTATAAGGCATATCTCCTGATTGAAGGGCTCAACTACATCTTACAATTTTAAAATAACAAACACAAAAATGTGTCCTCATATTAATTTGAAATTTAAAAAAGAAATAGATTAGAAATGTATGTTTAGGGACAAATACTATGCTACAAATGACTTTTAGTTTAATCTCCACAAGAATTTTTTTGAAATACATACTACTGTATTGATTTTATATATGAGGAAAGATATAAGAATGTTTAAGTAATTTTCCCAAAATTAAGAGCTATCAAATGGCACATCTGAAATTCAAACTTATACATTTCTAATTTGTAATTTAATATGCATAAGATGTGCAGGTGTTTAGATGTGGAAATCAAAGGTCATATGTGACCATTACTATAAAAACTAGTAATAATAACAATGATAGAATATTATATTTATTAAGTTTGATTTAGAGTTTCAAAAGGCTTATGAATCTAGAATCTCACATGAGTTCCATTTTCCTGGGTGTGGCAAACAGAGTCTTCATTTCTCTTTAAAAATATTAGTCCAAATGAGATTTCTTATTTGCCTCCCATAATCTCTGGCCTCTAGAAAGTTGCCTCCATTGAGTAATGCCAGCACCGTTTACCAAGTTTCCCAAGCCACGAGTATACGTAATCCTTGATAATTATAATGTGTTCACCCATATAAATTCCTGCAAAGTTGTACTATTTTGACCACCAAATATCTCTTGAATCTGTTTTTTTTACTCTATTCTCACTGCCACAACAGTAAATAAAGTCACTAATCATGATCAATTTAAATACTACTGCAATAACCTCCTTAGAGATCTCCCAGTCCCACTATTATCCCTGTTGTCTATTCATGCCACAATACACAGTAATAATCTTTTAAAAATATTGATAATTTTGTGGAAGCTGAGGCAAGAGAATCACTTAAGCCCAAGAGTTTGAGGTTGCTGTGAGCTGTGGTGCCACAGCACTCTACCAAGGACGACATAGTGAGACTCTGTCTCCACAACAACAACAACAACAAAATTAATAATTTTGGCATATTTCCTTTGAAGAATAGCTTATAAAAAAAGATTTGCCATGTTCTTACCTGTGATAACATAGCTACATAACAGTATTGTGGCTCTACATGTTAATATATAAACTTAGTTTAATCTCAATAAAATACCAGCAATATTTCATCAAAAATTTGATCATTTGATAAAAAACTCATATCAAATGAGACATGTCAAAGATCATTTGATAAAAACTTATATCAAATGAGACATTTGACATGTTACCCCACAGAGGGGTAGCACATTCTCTCATCAAGAGAACTTTGAGTAATTGGGACCACTGTGGCTCCCAGATACCTGATTTTCAGCCTGTGCTATCAGAATACCCCGTTGGGCTATGTTGGGACATGTTTGATCCCCAGACGTTAGGAAAGGAATGTATGGTTTTCTTCTGCACCCAAGCCTGGCCTTAATATCGACTTTCTAATAGTGAACAATAACCACCAGAGGAACTCTAAATTATAGTAAACAAGAGGAGAAATGGTCTAAATTATCTATGTGCAGGCTTTTTTTTTTTTTTTCAGAAACATACCCCCAACTGTGTAAAACCTGTCAGGTAGATTCAACTCTCCTGGCTGTAGTAACATCCTCAAATGACCAGGGATCCCTATGAAAGATGTTGTCACCACCTAGTTCAAACCTGCCATCTACTTCTCCTGCACCTTCCTCCATGCCTTTAGAAAGCCCCAAGAAGGAGTTTATCCCCAGAGTCTCTTCTGTTACTGTGGGGACCCCCAGAAAGCAACTGTAGCCTTCTTTGTGTCCCTTGGTTGAGACTGCGAGTGGTGAAAGGGGAAATGCATGAGCATTCATTCCATTTTCTCTGGCAGATTTAAAACAACTTAAGGTTGATTTAGGAAAATTTTCTGATGACCCAGATAAGTACACAAATGTTTCCCAAGGGTTAGAAGAAAGCTTTTACCTCTCTTGGAGAGATGTAAGGCTGCTACCAGATCAAACTTTAACTTTTAATGAGAAAAATGAAATCTTGGATGAGGCTAGAAATTGGGGGGATTTGTGGCTCATGTCGAAGACTGATAGCCGTATATCCTCTGAAGAAAGGGACAGATACCCCACAGGGAGGCAGGCAGTTCCCTTTGAAGATCCTGAATCTGAGCCTGAGAAATAAGGTGACTGATAGTGTAAACATTTTCTGACATGTATCCTGGAAGGTTTATGTGGAGCAAGAAAAAGCCCATGAATTATTCTAAGTTGTCTACTATTTACCAGGAGCAAAAAGAGAGTCCCTCAGCCTTTCTTGAGCAGCTTAGGGAGGCAATGAAAAAACACACTCAGTTGACACCTGACTCATTAGTGGGCCGGAAATTGGCTGTAAGTCCAGATCATAACCTGGAGAATCTTCTTAAAATAGCCACAGTGGTCTTTTATAATTGCGATGAGGAGGAAGAGGATAAAAAAGAAAGAAGGAAATAAAAAAGAATGGCAGCTCCAGTAATGGCACTCTGACAAACAGGCACCATTCAGAGACAGAGGGAGCTAAAGGAGTGAAGAACAAATGTTTCCAATGTGGTCAGATTGGCCACTTCAAGAAAGATTGGCCCTGGCAGCATCACCTGCTGGGCAAACCAACTGGCTTCTGTCCAGAAAACAAGGGTGACCGCTGGAAGGCAGCCTGTCCCCAGAGGTGAAGGTGTCCAAACTGGACTGAGGGTGCCAGTTATTCATTATAAGGGACACCAAAAAACTTTAGAAGCTATTTCTAAAGGTAACTGACTTGCCGATAAAGAGGCTAAAATGGCAGCACAGAAGGGAAAAATAACCCTGGTGGCACCCCTCATTTGGGAAGGATCACTTGAGAAGCATGCACTTCAAAATACTCAAACGGAAAAGGGATGGGCTTTCTCCAGAGACTATTTACTACTTTCATCAGGCTGGCTACAAAATAGAAGTGGACTTTTGCTATTACCTACTGCAAGTCAATGGAAAATGCTTAAAACTTTACATCAGTCTTTTCATTTTGGCACTGAAAGTACCTATCAAGTGGTTAAAGCTCTCGTTAATGGGAAAAACTTATTTAAAACTATAAAACAGGTAACAAGTAATTGTGAGGTATGTCAGAGAAACAATCCTTCAAATCACCATCTAGCTCCTCCAGGTATACAAAAAAATATATATATTTGTGAATATTGGCAAATATATTTTACTGATCTCCCTAAGGTACATGCCATACGATATTTGCTGGTATTTATGGATACTTTTACTAATTGGGTTGAAGCATTCTATTGCAGGACAGAAAAGGCCCAGGAAGTTGTAAAGGCTTTAGTACATGAGATTATTCCCAAGTTTGACTCTCAGAGTTTGCAAAGCAATAATGGGCCTGCCTTCAAACCAGCTGTTACACAGGGAATATCTAAAGCCCTGGGCATAAAATATTATCTATACTGCCCTTGGAGGCTCCAATCCTCTGGGAAAGTAGAAAAAATGAATGATAAAATCAAAGGACAGTTAACAAAAGCTAACTCCAGAAAATTAGCTCCCTTAGACTCAATTACTTCATTGTTCTCCTTAGAATAAGAAATTTGCCTCAGAAACTTGGTTGTAGCCCATTTAAACTACTGCATAAAAGGCCTTTTTTAACTAATGATTTATTATTAGATCAAGAAACTATGGAATTAGTAAAACATACTGCTTCTTTAGCTAAATTTCAACAAATCCTTAAAAATGTCCCAATTACATTTTCACATTGAAAACCAAAAGAGCTTTTCATTCTTGGAGATCTAATTATGATCAAAACTCTTCCCTCCAATTCACCTTCCCTGACCCCAAGTTGGGAGGGTCCCTTTTCTGTTATCTTGTCTTTTTTCTTCTCACATATACATATGTTTATTAGGTTTCTACTTTTTGCCTTCACAAAATTAAAAAGGCTTACAATTTAATAACAATAACAATGTTTAAAATAAGGACTAGAAACGAAAACCTCGTAAAGAAAGAACGAAGATAAATACATTCAGAAAAGAAATCAGATGATTGCTGCATTGAAATATTAAGCATTAATAATAATAATAATGAAAAGAAAGTAACATTCACATTGTCAAATAAGAGTATGTCTATTATAGAATGCTTTGATTCTGAGGTTCAGTATGGAGTCATCAGTTAACTTCTTATTATTTTTCCAAATTCTCAAAAAATAGACAACTAATATTTATAGATAAAAGTAAAAGATAATTTCAAAAAATAGATCATGCCAAATCTTATAGATAATAGAAAAAGAAGAAATACTTCAAAATCATTCTACTTAATCCCTTTTCTGTTATCTTGTCTTTTTATACAGCTGTTAAAGTTACAGGAATAGATTTCTGGATACATCATTCATGAGTAAAATCCTGGAACCCACCACCTCGACAGAAGCAGATCGTGAAGGGAATCAACCACAGTCCACCTACATCTGTAAGCCTAAAGAAAATCTGAAGTTATTATTTAGAAGACAAAGAAAGTATTATTATAGTTTTCTTTTAATATCACTGACTTTGTTATTTACAACCTGACATCACTGACACTGTAATTAACCCCTTCATATCACTGTTCTACCCTTGCCTTTTAATGTGCTAATCAGATTTGTATCTCCTAGAAATAATGTCATCAAGCCACAGACACTAAAGATGGTTCCAGTCCCAGACCTGATTCTATTCAAGACTCCTGGATCGCCCTCCCACTGGAGAAACACTAATTGCTCCTTTCTATCATCACCCTATTCAGCAGGAAGAAATTAGATCCAGTTTTCCTCCTTTTTCCCTAAAAGCAGTTTAAGGTTTCTACTTAGAGATGGAGAATTGATATAGGGCATGTGCACCCTGGCTTGGTCAGTGCTGGCCACCCAGGAGGATCTGCCATGCCTTCTGTGTCTCCACCCCATAGTTGGTGTAGATGATGAGGGGAGGCGGAGCTGGAGAACCAAGTGTGGCAGAGGCCAAGTGCTGCAGAAGCCAGTGAGTCCCTGGTTACTTAAAGGAGAGCATGGCACAGCCCACACCATTGCCTGTGCCAACCCCCAAGCCCCAAAGACTAGAGAGCCTTCCTCTAGCTGCAGTAGTCCGCTGTGAGCATTTCAAAGTCCCAAGAATGATACAGGGTTCCCCCATTCAGGAGGACCCCTCATTTTCTTGGCCTGGTCAATTTCATGTAAGGTTCCTAGGCCTGGCAAATTTCATGAATGGACTTTATCTATTCATTAATGTGTCCATTCACCTTGACCCTAGAAGAAGGGACTGTATCCATTCATTAATGCACTCATTCATCTTGCCCCAGTGGGACTATTTCCATTCACTTGTTACCCTGTCCTGGCCAAATGTAACTATAGAGGACCCACACGACTATATATGCCCCTAGACAAAGAACCCAGAAAGATAGAGAAATTTTTTGACTTAAGTCTTTCCCTCTGCCAGGAGCTTTAGTACTTTTTTTTTTCTCTTGTGAGTCAGAGTCTCAAGCTATCATCCTGGGTAGAGTACTATGCCGTCACAGCTCACAGCAACCTCAAACTCTTGGGCTTACTCAATTCTCTTGCCTCAGCCTCCCAAGTAGCTGGGACTGCAGGCACCCACCACAATGCCCAGAAATTTTTTGGTTGTAGTTGTCATTGTTTGGCAGGTCCAGGCTGGATTCAAACTGCCAGCTCTGGTGTATGTGGCTGGAGCCCTAGCTGCTGAGCTACAGGAGCTGATCCACTTTAATACTTTTTTTTTTTGTATTATTTTCTGTAAAATGAATCCTATCTTACTACTCATCTGTATTCCATGGATTCATTCTTCAAATCCCCAAGATCAAGGACCTACTGAAGAAGAAATTCTGGTATCAATACCATATAAAAGTTAACAGGTAGGCGACAAACTAGAATAAGACATATGCAACATCTTAAACCAAAAAGGGATTTATACCTAGAATTTGCAAGGAATTCCCACAAAGTCATAACACAAAGACACAAAACCTAGCAGAAAAAAAGGGACAAGGAATATAAATAACCAATTTTCAGAATGAGAAAACAGATGTGAAATGCATTAAGCACTTTAAAAGTTTTTTTCCATTAAATCATAACTGTGCACATTAGTGCATTTGTGGAGTACAATGTGTTGATTTGATAAACAATGTAGAATGCTTATATCAAACTGGTTAACATAACCATCACCTCACTTACTTATTTGTTGTGGTTAACACATTTATACTCTATACTTAATAGTTTTATTGTGGTAATACATTTATACTCTATACTTAATAGTTTTAAAATATACCATTGCATTATGAACATTAGATGAGGTCCCATCAAATATCCTCTTTCCTCCATTCCTCCCCCTTCCCCTCACCCCTCTCTCTCCTCTTCCCTCCTTCATTCTGGATTATAGTTTTGTTTTATCATTCATATGAATGTGTAGGTGATTATATATTGGTTTAATAGTAGTACTGAATACATAGGATACTTTTTGTTCCATTCTTGAGATACTTCACTAAGAAGAACATGTTCCACCTCCATCCGTGTAAACATAAAAGATGTAAAGTCTCCATCTTTTTCTGGCTGCATAGTATTCCATAGTATACATATACTATGATTTGTTAATCCATTTATGGGTTGATGGGTACTTGGGCTGCTTCCATGACTTGGCAAATATGAATTGGGCTGCAATAAACATTCTGGTGCAAATGTCTTTGTTGTAAATGATTTTTGCTCATCTGAGTAGTAGAGGAACTGCAAAATCAAATGGCAGGTCTTCCACAAATGGATCAATAAATTGTGGTATATGTACAACATGGAATATTATGCAGCCTTAAAGAAAGATGGAGACGTTATCTCCTTCATGTTTACATGGATGGAGCTGGAAAATATTCTTCTTAGTAAAGTATCTCAAGAATGGAAGAAAAAGTATCCAATGTACTCAGCCCTACTATGAAACTAATTTATAGCTTTCATATGGAAGTTATAACCCAATTATAGCCCCAGAAATGAGGAAAGGAGAGAGGGAGGGGATGGGAGGGGGGAGGATGGGTGGAGGGAGAGCGATTGGTGGGACCACACCTATGGTTCATAATACATACATAAGGGTACATGTAAATCTTTCTAAATGTAGAATATACATGTCTTAAAACAATAACTTAGAAAATGACATGAAGGCTATGTTAACCAATTTGATGAAAATATTTTAGATTGTATATAGAACCAGAACACTGTACTCCATGACTGCATTAATGTACATAGCTATGATTTAATTAAAAAAAAAGGCAGGTTTTACTTTTAGTTCCTTGAGTATTCTCCAAAGTTCTTTCCATAAAGGACGTATTAGCTTGCATTCCCACTAGCAGTGTAGAACTGTTCCCTTCTCTCCACATCCATGCCAGCATCTTAGTTTTGGGATTTTGTGAAGTGGGCTAGTCTTACTGGAGTTAAATTATATCTAAAAGTACTTTTGATTTGCATTTCTCTGATGAGTAAAGATGATGATCATTTTTTCATGTGTTTGTAGGCCATGTGCCTGTCTTCTTCAGAGAAGCTTCTGTTCAAGTTTCTTGCCCACAAAGAAATGGGGTTATTTGTTCTTTTCTTATTGATTAGTTTGAGTTCTCTATAGATTCTAGTTATCAGACCTTTGTCAGAAACATATCCTGCAATTATCTTCCCCCATTCTGAAGGCTGGCTGCTTGCTTTACTTTCTGTGTTCTTGGCCATGCAGAAGCCTATTAATTTGATCAGATCCCAGTAATATATTTTTGGCCTTGTTTCAATTGGAGGGGGGTCCTCCTCACAAAACATTCTTCCAGGCCATATTCTTCTAGAGTTTTCCCTACATGCTCTTCTAGTATTTTTATAGTTTCATGCCTTAAGTTTAAATCTTTTATCCAGTGAAAGTCAATTTTTGTTAATGGTGAAAGGTGAGGGTCCAGTTTCAGTCTTCTGCAGGTCACCAGCCAGTTCTCCCAGCACCATTTGTTAAATAGGGAATCTTTCCCCCAATGAATGCTTTTGATACGCTTATCAAAGAATAAATGATGACAAGTGGCTGGGTTAAGCACTTTTTTGATAAGGGAAACAAAGTAACTATGTGATAACACTTTGCACCCATCAGATTGGCAAATTTAGAAAGTCAGATAATATTCAGAGCTGGTGGGAGTATAGGAGCTCCCTTGTGTTGTCATGCTCACCTATACAACTAATAAAAGCATTCTGGACAGCATTATGGAATTACTTAGTGACAGTAACTGTGTATGACCTATGAGTCCAAAGAACCTCAAATACAGGATCGTAAGACAACAGGTAATTTTTTATCACAGTATTGTTTAGAAGTAAAATATTGGAGGGAACTTTAATTTTCCATTAGTAAGGAAATGGCTATGCAAAATGTAACATCATTGCAATGAAATGTTAGGCAGTGGTAAAAAATGAAAATAAAAGATGCATATATTCAAAGTGTAATACTCTTCATAAATAAAAGCACACACATAATAGAATGTTATATAATTGTAAAGATACCCATATACCCCCCAAATTATATGGAAGGTAGATTAATGGTAGTTAATTTAAATATACTTATACAAGTATCAGTTATGGAGGGAGGAGGAGAAGCATACTTTGGGAGAATAAAGAGGAAAATAAATATAAAAGAAAATAGTAGTGAAGTACAGACTCAAGCTGACAATGTAATAGGAATTAAGGAGCACGATCAACTGTAGTCTATGCACGTTGAATCTGAACAACTAAAAGGCAGACTATGTTATTACCTTGCATTATATTTGAACTTTAGTAAATATTTGTTGAATGAATGAAAGTGGCATAAGCCAAAAGTAAAATTGTCTGGAAGGATATAGTTAAAAATCTGTTTCTAATTATATTTGGATAGTAGAAATATAGGCAACATTCAAATGTTATGTTTTATGGGCTTTGTTTTAAATTGAAAATATATTACATTTATAAGCAAAAATAAAGCTATTTTAATTTTGTAAGAAAAAAATAAATGCCACCCATATAGAATTATTAATATTGATATAATTAAAAGCTAACCCTTAAGTTATAGGAGAACTAAAAAAAATGACAAAGAAGAACATTGTTATGTTGAATTCTGGCACCCTTCCTTTAAAGCTTTATATTAATAACAGAATTAGATCTAAACTCAGGTAGTGAATGGCTCAGTTACCTAGATGGGGATGATGCTTTTGAAGGTAGCCTATGCTTGTATTTAAGTTAAGTGCTGTTTCTGTTACATTAGCATTTTTAAAAAATATGTATTACAACAGAGTAATGAATCACAAATACATTGAACCAATATTTTTTATCTTGGGACAGTTACATTTATCCATAAAATAAACAAGCAGCATAGTGTAAATATAAACTAGAAAACAATAGAACAAAGACCTCCTGATAAATTTAAGTCACTTTGTGCAACTACTTTCAAGTAATGAAACAAATTAGCATATAAAATAGCAAAATCTATGGAAAGATCAATTAATTTACAAATAATCAATTTCTAGTTTTCTACCTTGCCTCTTGCAATGTCAAAGCCTACAATCAATTCTTAAGAAGAAAAATAAGCTTCATATAAGATCTTGATCATTTCCTTCATGCACATGAAATTCCAATTGAAATAATTTTACTATATAAAATGTGCAAAACAAGTAAGAAATAGAGCTTCTCATTAATTCCATTATTAAGGAATTTATAAATATGAAGGTATGGACTGGCATGTTACTCATATCTATGTAAAAAGAAAGGAATTTGTAGATAAGTAGTATACCCCAAATTATTGGGAGATGAAGAAATATATTCCTTTAAAAACCACCTTATGCACAATTAACTACATCAAAAAGAACACAAAGATAAGTTGGTGAAATGATTGATATGTTAATTAGTTTAAATCTTTCTAATGCATACATATATCACAACTCACACTATACATCCTAAATACACAATTATTATTTATATATTGATAAAACTGCATTTAATAAATGTGAGCTATTTCCAGAAATAAACACAAACAAGAAAAATTATTCTATACTTTATTTTAGTAATTCTGGCTGTGATTTTCCTCCACCAAACCACTTGATTGTTCATGAAAAACAAAGTTGTACAGGCTTTTCTGTAAACTCATTAGGGTAAACAAGCAAAACACAAGGGGCAGAATCTTATCATGTTTCATGATAGGATTTAATGAAAGGCTAAATCAATGAGAACACTGCTGAATAACTTAAACTCCATACTTCCATCATGATCAAGGTCATGAGAATATTCAAGTAGATAGCATTCTGTTGATTTTCATAAGTAAATAAAAATGCTCAAGTAGCTCCACATCCTGAAGAAGAGAATGACATTTAGAATGTAGCATTTTTCAATGAGCATCTGAAATAAATTCAAATGTTTTCCAAGACATTCAATATACATAAATTGACTCTTCTCCACAAGTCATTATTCTAAGTTTGCATGCTTTAAGATTATCAAAAAGTGGTTTAGTCAGTTCAGAATGTAAGAAATTGAACAAGTGTTATGCGATGAAATGTAGATGGTAAATATTTTACATTGAGACCATAGCCTAATGAAATTAATCAACACACATATTTAGATTTTTTTATCCTAAAGAGTTAAACCATATCTACTCAAAAATGAATGCCTGATTAAGTAATCATCCATCAATACTTTACCAAATATAGTTCTTAAAAATCTTAAGACTTTT
>NW_003852505.1:5231223-5236873 GCF_000181295.1 Otolemur garnettii | reverse complement strand
ACACTAAGAACAAATAAAAAGCTGGAAAAAAAATAGTTTTTCTTAAAATCATAAGAGAAGTGAAGTCTCAGAGAAAACTACTGCCTCTAAAATTGGACAGACAGAAAACACAGAGAGTTATAATTCGCCAGAGGAGAAACCTCCACGGGAATGAGTGCTAGAATAAGAAAACTTGACCTGTAATTGGTGAATTTCTGGAAGCTCAGTGTGGGGAATTCTGAGACTCAAAACTCCAGGGGAATCCAGACATGGGAAGTAGGGTACACTTTTATGAACTTCATCTCCAAGAGCTTTCCAGGGTATTGCAGTAAATATCAAAGTAGGGGAAGAAAAAAAGTGAAAATTTTGAAACACACAGAGAGTTTTGATCGTAATGAGGTCTGACCTCAGTTTTATGGTTCTTTAAGAAATAAAACATATTCTCAGTGTCTCATAGTTTTCTCTACAGAGATCCATCATCATTTCCTTTGTTAAATGTATTCCCTGGCATTTCAGAGGATTTTAACAGAAAGAAAAACATATCGTAATCATTGATTGGCAGAATAAACATTGTTAGAATGGCTATACTACTCAAAGATATTTACAAACTCAATTCAATGCAATTCCTATTGAAATACCAATGCCATATTTCACAGATCTTGACAAAAATAGTGCTATGCTTTGTATGGAACCAGAGGAGACCCCTAATAACCAATGCAATTCTATGAAGTAAGAACAACTTTGGTGGCATTACTTTATCAAACTTCAGGCTATACTATAAGGCTATTATAATCAAAGCAGCATAGTATTGGCATAAAAATAGAGACATAGACCTTTGAAACAGAACAGAGAATCTAGCCCTGGAACCATCCTCATATGGCCATATGATCTTTGACAAACCAAACAAAAACATATACTGAGGGAAAAATCCCTATTTAATAAATGGTGCTGGGAAATCAGGACAACCACATATAGAAGATTTAAACAGGTCCTGCACTTCTCTCCACATCAAAAAATTAACTCACAATGGGTAAAATATTTAAAGTTCAAACATGAAACTATAAAAATTCTAGAAGGAAGTATGGGTAAATCCTTTAAAGATATCAGCCCAGGGAAGGAATTTATAAAGAAGATCCCCATTGGCAACTGCAGAAACAACAAAAATAAATAAATTGCATCTAATGAAGTTAAAATGTTTCTGGACAAAGACATAATCAACAAAGCAGAGAGACAACCTACAGAATGGGAGAAGATATTTACATGCTATGCATCCAACAAAGGACTGATAACCAGAATCTACAAAGGACTCAAGCAAATCAACATGAAAAGATCAAACAATACCATTGAAAAGTAGGCAAGAAATATGAACAAAAATTTTTCTCATGAAGATAGACGAATGGGCTATAAACACATGAAAAATGTTCATCATCTCTAAACCAAAACCACATTGAGATACCACCTAACCACAGTGAGAATGGCTCACATCATAATCCTCCAATGCAACAGATGCTGGTGTGGATGTGGGAAAAAAGGAACACTGATACACTGTTAGTGGCCCTGCAAAGTAGTACTACCTCTAAGGAAAGCAGTATGGAGGTTCTTCAAGGTACTAAAGTAGACCTACCATTTGATCTTGAAGTAATTCTACCATGGATTTATCCAAATGGATAAAAAGTCACTTTAAAAACAGACATTTGAACTCTGTTTTTCATAGCAGCACAACTCATAATTGCAAATATGTAGAAACAAACCAAGTGCCCATCAATTCATGAATGGATTAATAAAATGTGGTATATGTACACCATGGGATACTACTCATCCATGAAAAAGATGATGAACTAGTATCTTTTGTAAAAACTTGGATGGAATTGGAGAATATTATCCTAAGTGATGTATCACAAGAAAGGGAAAACAAACATCAGGTATTCTTATTACTTAATTGCAACTAGTTGCTTAACACTTATTAGTTCACATGGAAGTAAAACTCAATGCAATTTAAGTAGCAGGGAGGGGGAGAAAGAGATGGGTAAATTCCCATGAACAGGTACATTGCATGGATATATTGCACACTTTCTGAGACAAGGATACACCTTTAACTATAACTTTATCCACATAAAAGCAAACAATGTAATCAAATCATATATACACCTCTAACTAGCTGAAGTTTAAAAAATTTCAAAATAAACTATATTCATACCATATAATCTAGTAACCAAATTCTTAGGATTTACCCAAAAGAGTTAAACTCTTACATCCACATCCACATGAAAACCTGCACATTAATGTTTATAATTATTTATTTATAATATACAAAACTTGGAATACTTTGATCAGTAGATAAATAGATAAATATAATGTGGTACATCCAAATAGTGTGGTATAATTTGGCACTAAAAATAAATGATAGATTTGGTGATTGAGATGGTAGACTGAAAGCATACAGCACATGCCACTCTCATGCAGAGGATTGAAAAGGTGAGTATCTACCTCCAGATCAATTGTTTAAGAGAGAGCATTGAAATTCAACAGAGAGGCAATGGGAGGTGCCCAAAGTAAAGAGGAAGGAAGTGAGGCTACCAGCTTGGCAGGATCAGAGGTACATGGGAAGGAGCCTGCATGTGGAGAAGGGATAGAGGAGAGAACCCTGGAGCTCCATACTTCTCCCGTGGACATTGCATCATAGTTGTAGAAGGGCCTCTCCACTGCAGGCCATTGGATTGATATAGGGAGGTGAATGGAGATTATGCAGCTCCATCAATTCCATGAGCAGGCACAGTGGCATCCCACTGACTTATAAACCCTATGTGCTATGTGGTACCATTCTGAGGTCCCAGCCTCAGAATGTTATATATACATGGGGATCAAATTTATTGCTGCTGCATCTCCATCTCCCATACCAGATCAAGGAAGGAGCAAGGAAGCCAGACACTTTCACATGCCCTACATGTGGGTATCACACATTGTCCATTGCTACCAGGGAAGTCAGGAATATCAGGTACAGATAAACCTGACATCAGCTGCCACTGCCTAAGCAGCTCCTTGCCACAGCTGCCATGAGATAGAGAGCATACCTATGGCTCCAGGTACCTGTCACTCAGGTCTACACTGCCACCAACATCTAGGTAGCACTGTGACCAGTGGACCTGGGCTGGTTGAATGGTAGTGACACCATATGCCAACTTCCCACCACCAGTATATCTGGGTGGTGTGAATTTTCATGCAGTGCATACCCACTACCCACCATGTATAACCATGTGCACCAATTGACCACCTCATGACCTCTGCTCTCCTAAAACCAGTTACAGCCATTGGAGAATGAGAAGACAGAACAGAGAAGCTGTGTTATAGGCTCACAATGCATCCACCCTTAACCTCCCTGGTAAGTCTTCCAGTATAGGACTCAAATGCACCACCAAGGGATGTCTCTTGTTCTTCATGGAGTAATAGGATTCATAGAGGAGAATAGTTGTATCTCAAAGCTATCAGTCTTGCAGTGAGAGAAGAAGATTCAGATGAAAAGGAACAAGCACAAGAACTTTGGTAGCATGGAAAACCAGGCTGTTTTGAAACCTCCAACTGAACACAGTGGTTCTTCATCAATGGAATCTAATTACAAGGAAATTTCTGAAATGTCAGATATAAAATACAGAATATGGATGGCAAGTAAGATCAATGAGATTATAAGAAAGTTAAAAAAACAACACAAAGAGACCAAAAAAAATCAGAATGTAAATGAAATATTCATGAAAGAAATAATATAAACAATATGTAACAGAACTTCTAGAAATAAAAAATCATATAGAGAATTTAAAAATATAATGTAAAGTTTTTAAAACAGACTATACAATGTAGAAGAAAGAATTTCAGAGCTTAAAGACAAGGTTTTTGAATTAGCCTAGTTAGTTAAAAAACTGTAGTAAAAAGAATCAAGAAGAATGAATAATCTCTCTGAGAAATATGGGGCTATGTATAGTGAATGAATATAAAAATCATAGGTATCCTTGAGGCAGCAGAAGATAAAAAGTATATGAAAAGCCTATTTAAGGGAATAATTGAAGAAAATTTCCCTAGTATTGCTAGAGATTTAGACATTCAGATACAAGAAGGTCACTGTACACCTGGAAAATTCATGGAAAATAGGAAATCATCAAAGTCCATAGTTATGATTTTGATCAAAGTAAAAGTGAAAATTTTATAAGGTACATGAGACAAAACTACCAAGTAAGTTAAAAAAAGGAAAAAAAAAAAAGGCTGGGTATGGTGGCTTGTGCCTGTAATCCTAGCAATCTGGGAGGCAAAAGTGGGTGGATTGCTTAAGCTCAAGAGTTTGTGACTAGCCTGAGCAAAAATGAGACCCTGTCTATATAGAAAAACTGGCCAGGCATAATGTCATATACCTGTAGTCTCAGCTACTGGCGAAGCCTGAAGCAAGAGAATCACTACAGCCCAAGAGTTTGAAGTTTATGTGAGATATGATAATGCCACAGCACTCTACCCAAGGTGATAGAGTAAGAGTCTTTCAAAAAAAAAAAAAAAAAAAAAAAAAGCATTCAGACTAATGGCAGAATTCTCAGCAGAAAGATGACAATTAGAAAGGATTTGTTCCCAAATTATACTCTTCATAAACTGCCATCCAACAAATGTATATCCTGCATGATTAAGTTTCATAAATGAAGGAGAAATAAAGTCTCTCCTGGACAAGCAAACACAAAAGGAATTTGTCACCACAAGAACTATTGTATAATAAGTGTTTAGAAGTGTTCTACACAGGGAAAAGGACAATCGATACCTGATTGTAAAAACAATTGGAAGTTTAAAACTCATGGCTCTTTTAATACAGTAACACAGAGGGGAAGACAAAGCAACTAGAAATCATTAAATACAATGAAAAGAACAGGATCACACATATTGAAACTGTCATTGGACCCCAAGAAATCACCAAAAGACTCTGGGAATGGGTAAATAAATTCAACAATGTCTCAAGTTACAAAATCAATGTACACAAATCAGTAGCATTACTATACACAAATTACAGTCAAGCTCAGAGTCAAATCAAAGACTCGGTAGTATTCACAATAACTAGGGATATACTTAACCTAGGAGTTGAAAGATCTCTATAACAAGAACTATAAAGCACTGAGGAAAGAATTAGCAGATAACACAAACAAGGGGAAAGACATACCATGCCCATGGACAGGTAGAATCAAGATTGTTAAAATGTCCCTACTATTCAAACTTATTTGCAGATTCAATGCAATCCCCATTAAAATACTAACATTATATTTCAGGGATGTAGAAAAAAATAATTTTATGCTTTATTTGAAACAACAAAAGGGCCTGAATAGCCAAAACATTCTTAAGCAAAGCAACAAATCTAGAGGCATCACATTACCAGACTTCAAAATATATTCCAGGCAATAGTAACCAAAACAGCATTATATTGACACGAAAAATAGAGGCATAGACCAGTGGAACCCAGATATAATACCACCCACAAATAGCAATCTGATTAGTAACAAAACAGACAATAATGCACACTGGGGAAAAGAAGCCCTATTCAATAAATGGTGCTGGGAAAACTGGATTAGGCACATACAGAAGATTGAAACAGGACCTATCATCTGTCATCATTCACAAAAATTAATTTAATATGCATAAAAGACTTAATTTT
>NW_003852505.1:5227972-5230972 GCF_000181295.1 Otolemur garnettii | reverse complement strand
TTTGCTAAGAAGAACATTTTCCAGCTCCATCCATGTGAACATGAAGGACGTAAAGTCTCCATCTTTCTTTATGGCTGCATAGTATTCCATGGTTTGACCCTGCAATTCCTTTATTATGTAAAAGACTTAAATTTAAGGCAGGAAACCCTAACAATTCTAGAAGAAAATATTGGAAAAACACTTATAGCTATTGTCCAAGGCAAAGAATTTATGAGAAAGACTCCACTACCAAACACAGCAAAAACAAGTATAAATAAATGGGACTAGATTAAATTAAAAAGCTTCTGCACAGGTAATGGTAAAATCAATGGAGCAAATAGACATCCTACATAACAGGACCCAGCCCCAGCCAAACTGCAAAAATAGAAATAGTTGGGCATTGTGGTTGGCGCCTGTAGTCCCAGCTACTCGGGTGGCTGAGGCAAGAGAATTGCCTAAGCCCAAGAGCTGGAGGTTGCTGTGAGCTGTGATGCCACAGCACTTTACTGAGGGCAGCAAAGCAAGACTCTGTCTCTAAAAAAGTAAAATAAGTGATGAAGAGCTAACAACCAGAAACTACAACAAATTTAAACAAATCAGTAAGTAGTAAACAAACAACCCCATTAAAAAGTAGGGAAAAACACTTTTACCCTGTAGGTGAGACAGCAAACTACTACAACCTTTTTGGAAGGAAGTTTGGAGAATCCTCAATGAACTCCAATTAGACTTCCCATTTGATTTAGCAATCCCATTACTAGGCATCTTCCCTGAAAAAAAAAAAATTCTTTTTATCATAAGGATATTTGCACTAGACTGTTTATCAGAGCTCAACTTACAATTGCCAAAATATGGAAGCAACCTAAATGCCCACCAACCTAGAAATGGATTAGAAAACAGTCGTATATGTATACTATGGAATACTATTTAGCCATCAAAAAGATAGAGACTTTACATGTTTTGTATTAACCTGGATGAAGTTGGAATACATTCTTCTTAGTAAAGCATCACAAGAATGTAGAAGCAAGAATCCAATGCACTCAATTCTAATATGAAGGCAGTAGATGATTTAATACAAGGTGGGGGCTAGGGGAATGAGGTAGTGGAGAAAGGGGATAGTGCATGGCATACCTCTTGGGGGAAGGACACAATTATAAGGGAGATTTTACCTAACAATTGCAATCAGTGTAACCTAATTTGTTGTACCTTCAATGAATCCCATTTAAAAAACAAATTTAAAAAAGTGGGCAAAAAACACAAACAGAAGCATTCTAAAATAATACAGATAAATATTCAATGAACATAGGAAAAATTGTTCAGCATCACTAATTATCAGGAATATGCAAATTAAAAGCACAATGAGATATCAACTTACCACAATTAGAATGGATTTTATTTAAAAATTCAACAACAATAGATCCTGGTATGGATACAGAGAGAAAGGAACACTCATATACTATTGGTGTAACTGCAAATTAGTAGAACCTATATGAAAAACAGTTACGAACTTTCCTTCAGGAAGTAAAAATAGATCTACCATTTGATCCAGCAATTCAATTACTGAGTATTTACTCAAAGGAAAAGTCATTTTATCAAAAAGACACCTGCATACAAACGTTTACTACAGCACAATTCACAATTGCAAAGATGTGGATTTAACCCAAGGGCCCATAAATTCATGAGTGGATTAAGAAAATGTGGTGTATGTATATTATAGAAAACTGCTCAACCATGAAGAAGGTTGAATTAAAGCCTCTGGCAACAAATTTGATGGAACTGAAAATCATTATCCTAAATGATGTATGTAAAGAATGGAAAAATAAATAACACATGTACTTACTATTAGACTTGAACTAAGCATTGATCACACATGTGCACAGAGGGAAGTAAAGCTCAGTAAAAATCAAGCAGAGGGAAAAGGGAGGAGGGTATGGGGAAAAACCACCTAATGGGTACTATGAACACCATCTGGGTGATGGTGATCTTATAACCCTGACTCAAGAATATCAAAATTGATACATCTGACCAACATCATTGTACCCCCATAATTTTTGAAAGGAAATAAAAAGAGAACAGTAACTCAAGGAAGAAAGGAAAAGAAGGTGAAAATGAACATGATAAACAGACTTGTATGTTACATATCAATAATAACACAGAATGTAAATGATCTTAAAGCCACACTTAAAAGATACATATTGACTGAATAGATTTAAAAAGCCCCACAGATCCAATATATAATGTCTCCAGAAAACTTATTTAAATTGCTATAAATGGGTAGAAAAATATTACATGCAAATGGAACTAAAAGTGAGCAGGAGTACATATTCTCATATCAGAAAAATAGACTTTAAATCAACAATGGTTAAAAAAAAAGACAAAGCTTGTCATTATATAATGAAGGGATCAATTGACCAAAAGATATAATAATCCAAAATATATTTGCACCTAACACAGAAGCTCTGAGATTCATAAATCAAATTTCATGAATTCAAAGGAAAGAAATAAACAGTCTTGTGATTTCAGAATTGAGTGGTTAGTCTACAGTTATTGATAAATATCAGACATTTTATAAAAAGACATCTGTACTGAAATGTTTAGAGCAGCATAATCATAAAGATGTGGAAATAATCCGAGTGTCCATCAATGCATGAGTGGATTAATAAAATGTGGTACATGTGTACCATGGATTACTATTAACCCATAAAAAATGGTGAAGAAATACCTTTGCAACAACCTGTATGGAACAACAGACCATTCTTCTACGTTGTCACAAGAAGGGAAAAATAAATATCATATGCGCTCACTATTGAATTGGGATGAATTGATTAACACTTACGTGCACATATGGAAATAACACTCATCAAAAATAAAGTAGATGAGAAGGAGAGGAGGGGATAGGTAAATATATACCTAACAGTTATAATTCACACTGGGTGATAGATACAGTTATAACTTTGACTCAAACAGTACATCAGTATAGCTAACCAAAATTTTTATACAGCCTTAACATTCTGAAATTAAATT
>NW_003852505.1:5213551-5227191 GCF_000181295.1 Otolemur garnettii | reverse complement strand
GGTAGATAGCCTGAGCTCACAGGTTTGAGACCATCCTGAGCCAGAGAAAGACCCATCTCTTAAAAAAAAAAAAAGCTAAGCTTTGGTGAGGGCACCTGTAGTTCCAGCTACTTGGGAGGCTGAGGTAAAAGGATCACTTGAATCCAAGAGTTTAAGGTTGCTGTGAGCTAAGACACCATGGCATTCTATCAAGGGTGATCAAGTGAGACTCTGTCTTTAATGAATAAATAAATAAATAAATAAATAATACAAATGATCAAAAAAACCCCAAAAGTTGCTTCTTGGGAAACAGAATCAAACTTGACAGATTATTACATAGATTACAAAGAAATAAAAGAGAAATAGCTCAAATAATCATAAATTTAAAAGAAGACATTATAACTGATACCAAAGAAATACAAACTTTCCTCTATGACTACTAAAAATACCCCTACACTCACTAACCAGAATATCTAGAGCAGTGGTTCTCAACCTGTGGGTTACGACCCACAGGAACTGTATTAAAGGGCCGTGGCATTAGGAAGGTTGAGAACCACTGATCTAAAGGAAATGAATAAATTTTTAGCAACACACAAACCTCCCAAACATGAATCAGGAAGAAATTAAAACATTGGCTCGACCAGTAATGACTAACTAGGTTGAAACAGAAATTTAAAAAAATCTATCAATTAAAAAGGCCCCGTACAAATGGATTGACAAGTGAATTCTACAAGACCTACAAAGAAGAAATGGCACAGATCCTACTGAAGTTGTTTCAGGCCCTTGCGAAGGAGGAAATCCTCCCTTTACTCATTCTATCAATCAAGTATCACCCTGATACCAAAGCCAAGAAAGAACAACAACAAAAAAGAAAATTATACAACAGTATCCCTCATGAACATAAATGTAAAAATTCACAAGAAAATACTATCAAGCCATGTCCAACAGGACATCAAAAAGATAATTCACAATGATCAAATGGGTTTCACCTCAGACACATAAGGATGGTTAAACATACACAAATCAATAAATGTGATTCACCACACTAACAAAATTAAAAACAAAGACCATATGATCATCTTAATAGATGTAGAAGTAGCATTCCATAAAATCAAGGATCCTTTCATGAAAAAATTCTGCAACAAACTAGGCATAGTAGGAACATACCTCAAAAAGATAAAAGCAATGCATGAAAACCACAGCCAACATTAAAGTGAATAGGTGAAAGTTGAAAGCATTTTCTTTAAGACCTAGAACTAGGCAAGGGGGCTCATTATCACCACTTGTACTCAACATAGTACTAGAAGTCTTAGAGCTTTCAGGCAAGAGAAAAATAAAGGGGATCAAAATTGAGAAGGAGGATATGAACCTATCCCTGTTTGATGATGATATGATTTTGCATCAAGATAAAACTAAAGACCTCAGAAAAATACTCCTAGAATTAATAAATACATTCATTAAAGTTTCAGCTTTCAAAATTAATATACACATATCAGTAGCATTTCTATACACTAATAACAGTTAAGCTGTGAGTAAAATCAAGAATGCCATACCGTTTATAGTAGCTATTAAAAAAACTCTAAAATATCTAGGAATATACTTAACAAAGAAAAAAAGATATCTTCAAGAAGAAGTACAAATCATTGATGAAAGAAATCATAGATAACCAAAAAAAAATGGGAAAAAGTTGATGCTTATGGATTGGAAGACTATATATTGTTAAAATACCTATACTACTCAAATTGAATTGCAAATTCAATACAATTCCCATCAAAATATCAATGTATTTTTTTCAGAGATCTAAAAAAAGTAATGCTAAGTTTAATATGGAACAACAACAACAACAACAAAAAACCAAATAGCCAAAGCAATCCTAAGCAAAATGCATAAATCTGGAGGCATCATATTATCTGAGTTTAATACTACAAGGCTATACTAACCAATACACAATGCTACTGATATAAACGTAGACACAAAGACCAATGGAACAGAGAGTTGAGAACCCAGAAATATAATCGTATAGCTACGAATAACTGATTTTTTGACAAAGAAGACAAAATCATACACTGAGGAATGAATGCCTTACTCAACAAACAGGATAAATTATGGCTAAGACCCCCAAAGCAAATATAGCAATAATAAAAGTAAATAAATGGGATTTAATTAAATGAGAATGTTTCTGCAAAGGAAATAATTAATAGAGTACATAGACAACATATAGAATGGAAGAAAATATTCACAGAGAACAAAAGACTGACTAGCTCAAGTCATACAAGTCAAATTTATTAAATTTCTATTATGTGTCAGGTATTATTACATGTCAGGCACTGTCTTAGTGTGGTAGGTGGAAATAAAAATCATTCCTTGGGGTGCAATGGTTTGTGCCTATAATCCTAGCACTCTGAGAGGCCAAGGTGAGTTAATGGTTTGAGCTCACAGAGATCCCATCTCTAAAAAAAAATAGCCAGGCATTGTTGTGGGAGCCAGTAGTCCCAAGTATGGGGAAGGCTGAGGTAAGGGAATCACTTGAGCCCAAGGGTTTGAGGTTGCTGTGAGCTATGACATCATGACACTCTACCATGGGGGGCAAAGTGAGACTCTGCCTTAAAATAAGTAAATAAATAAAATAACAAAAAATAAAAAAAAAATCATCCTTCAAACATGTACTTATTTCCAAAAAAGAAAAAGAAAGAAAGAAAGAACATGTACTGATTTCCTAATGCCTGGAGAACTTTTATGTAGTACTTAATAAGCCAAAATAGTGACCATGACCTCATATGGAAAAAGATATTATTAAGGATTGTGAGAGGAGGAGCTGATCTTAGATTATCTGGCATTGGTGTACAAAGAGAGGCAGAGGAAGTTTTGAGAAACAGACACACAGTGAAAAGGATATGTGAGAAAAGAGAGACAGACTGAAGTGACCACAAGCCAAAGAATTCCAAAGAATGTTGGGAAGTCAGCAGATATATGAAGAGGCAAAGAAAGAGTCTCCTCCTGAGCCTTCAGGGGTGTTCAATCTTTTGACTTCTTTGTGCTACCTTGGAAGAAGAAGAGTTATCTAGGGTCACACATTAAATATACAAACACTAATAATAAAAGCTGATGAGCAAAACAAAACAAAAAAAAAAACACGTTTGTGGTGCATAATTTCCATGATATCTATGATATCTGCCACCACAGATAGGCAAATCAGTCCTCACAAAACCTACATGTGGCCTATGGGCCACAGGATCACCATTCCTACAGGGAATATGACCCCACAGACACTTTGATTTAGACCTTTGGTCTCACAATGATGAAAGAATAAACTGTTGCAGTTTTTAGTCATCAAATTTGTGGTAATGTGTTAAGATATCCTTAGGGAGCTATCTAGGTATCAAATGATGAACAAAAATACTACCCTAAGGAGCATTAGTCTCTTGATAGATAAAGTTAGTGGAATTACAGCTAGCCTAAAATATTCCAGCATGAAAACTCAAAAGACAATGGCCATGAACTATGTTCTTGCTGTGCCATATTTTGCAGAAGAATATAAATAGCAATTAAACCCATTAATTATATATTCCTGTGTGTCTGGTCAGAGAAGTGTAGTATATCAGGAACATTGGACACTAGGTTTATTACTTCCTGAAACCTCAGTGTGGATTGGAACCTACCAAAAGTTTTTCTTGTAGTAGTTAATACAAAATAACAAAATATATGCTATGTAATCATTTATACTTCATGTGTAATTAGTAACTGGCAAGTAAATCAAATTAAGTGCTTGATAAACATGCACAATTATATTTTTAAACAGTTGTATTCATGCGCAAAAGAAGGGATAGTTTTATGAATGTATAATCAAGGATGTAAAATTGGAAAGACAACAGAAGTGAGCAGAGTTAATTTGGTGGTGGCAACAAATCACACACTGCCCGGCTTCCCAAACTCCCATGTGCTGTATGCACCGCCTTGATAAATGTTGTTCTTGGCAAAGCATCACACAAAAATGAGTCTGGAGATCCTTCTTCTCTTGCTGTCACCCTTTATTACTCCTCTGAGGGATTAGTGACTGTAAAATAAAGATCTGCACCAGTGCAGATAACACACTCCCATTTCTTACCTCACCTATTTAAAAGCATATGAGGGACAATGCTTCCAAAACTTTACCATTTTTTTTTAATTGATACATAGCTATAGCATATATCTTGTGAGTCTAATAGACTCATGAGCTTTTTCAGAATAGACAGGCAACATGTTCATAAAAGTTACAGCACTAGGCATGTACCTAAAAGAACACAGTTTAGCTACTGCAAAGCACTAGTATAAATGAGGCTGTTCTTGACAAAATTGAGGAAATAGGTGATGTCTGTCTTCATTGTCAATCAACAAACACGTAGGAAGCACTCACAATGTGAAGAGCACTATGGATGCAATAGCAAATACAAGAGACAAAATTTCTTTATAGAAGCTTACATTTTAGTGACTTGCAGGAGAATATGAAAAAATGAAATTAGAAAGAGAAAAGGAAAGGGATAAGAAAAAGGGCAAGTGATTTATAATTTCAAGTATAGTGATCAGGGAGGCCTTAGGTGAAAGGATGAATTCGAGAAAAATACTGGCCTGGCACAGTGGCTCCCTCTGGGAGGCTCAGTGATGAATCCCTTGAGCTCAGGAGTTTGAGACCAACCTGAGCAAGAGTAACATGCTTTCTCTCTCCTAAAAATAAAGAAAGAAAGAAAGAAAAAGAAAAATATTGAAAAAATATGAGGGAGCGAGCTCCATAGATAGTAGCAGAAAGAGTATATCAAGCAGAGAGAACAGAAATTGCAAAATCCCTGAGGTAGGAGCATGCATTTTATATTTGAAGAATATAAAGGGGGCCAGTATTGCTAGAACCAAATAAATGATGGAAAATAGTGAATGATAAAGGTATAGAGGCAGTGGGAACTGGGTTGGAGGTACAGGAAGGACAACCGTGATAGGTAGGCCCATGTAAGGATCACTGCAATGACTCTGGGTTTTACTCTGAGTGATATGGAAAGCCATTGGAGGAACCTCAGCAGAAAAGTAATGATTTAACTTGTATTTTAAAATGATAACTCTGGCTGCTATGATGAATGAATGGAAGCAAGAACAGAAGAAGGGAGATATTTAGAAAGCTATATAATCCAAGTGAGGAATGACTGTAGTCTGAATCGGGGTGTCCTTACTGACCATTGTAAATCTGAGGCAAGCAGAGGTGTACTGAGTTATAGTAGCTAAATACAAGTCAGTCAAAGGAAATTATATTAAATTCAGTGTGACCATGTATCCTTATTTATGCAGACAGTGGCTTTTTTTTGAGACAGAGCCTCAAGCTGTTTCCCTGGGTAGAGTGCTGTAGCATTACAGCTCACAGCAACCTCCAACTCTTGGGCTCAAGTAATTCTCCTGCCTCCGCGTCCCATGTAGCTGGGACTACAGGTGCCTGACACAATGTCTGGCTATTTTTTGGTTGCAGCCATCATTGTTGTTTGTGGCCCGGGCTGGATTCGAACCTGCCAGCTCAGGTGTACGTGGCTGGCGCCTTAGCGACTTGAGCCACAGGCGCTGAGCTGACAGTGCCTTTTAACAGATGTTATCTAAGTATAATTCCAAACTGCCTTATTTCCTTCTTAAAAGTGTCCTGAATCAGATAATAAATTATATAGTCATCCTAGTTACAGCTAAAGAAATATGGAACCAAATTTGGTTGAGATCTAGGATTTGGCCTTAGATTAGTTTGTATGGTAATTTGAATGTCACTTATCTTTATAAGCATATATTACTTTTAATACAATTTCGCTTTTTTCTGACTAATATATACTCATTGTATAAACCGGGAAAATAATGAAATAAATTGCCACAACCTAATTCATATGGTAAATCATTAATGCTACATACATATAAATATGAATGTACTTACATATGTGCTTCTTTTCAAATATCATTTTTCATTAAGTGAGATAGCCATATTAATCCTATTATTCTACAGTAGAAGTTAACTTGAATGTCTGCTTTGTACCAAGGAATATTATAAGCATTAAACATATTGTAATTCATGTATTCCTCAGAACCACCTTATTCAGCAAGTATTATCATCCCTGTTTTACTGATGAGGGAACTACAGTATTCAGTGACCTATTACATTTGCCTGAAATTGTATACCTTATGAACTAGAGCCAGGATTCAAACCCATGTAGTTATGGTACAGCCTTGTGTTCTTAATAGCTATGTTGTACTGGCTATTGAATGTCATAGGGTAGAGGAAGCAATCATCCTGTGTCAGTCATAACTGACTTGCTGTGTTCTTCCTACTCCCATACTCCCATGCCATTCTCTGTAATCATACAAGCTATCAAATTATCAGTCTCTTTCAAAGATGTTGATGTTTTAGTTGATTTATTTAAGCAAACAACAAATCCTGCCCCAATGGTGACCACCCCACCCCCATGTCTTTCTCTTTAACATTGTACAGACACCAAACATGCTAATTTTAAGTTCTCTATTCTTTATGTTAATATGGAAAAATATCCATTGCACCTAAACATTTTTTTTACTCACAGAACAATATATTAAAGAGACCTTACTCAAAGAACTAAAAATAGAACTTTCATTTGATCCTGAAATCTTATTACTAAGTACCCCAAAAGAAAAAAAAATCATTTTACTATAAGGACACTTGCACTAGAATATTTATAGCAGCTCAATTCATAAGCACCAAGATGTGGAAACAACTCAAGTTCCCATCAGCTCATGAATGGATAAGTAAACTATAGTATATGTATACCACAGAATACTAGTTATCCATAACGAAAGATGGAGACTTTACATTTATGTATTTACCTGGATCAATTTTGGGAACATTTTCTAAGTATCACTAGAACTGAAAAAGCAAGTATCCACTGTAACAATAATAATATGTAACTAGTAGATGAACAACTACATGCTTGCACGACAGAAAAACACAATTAAATTCAAGAAGTTGGGGAGGGATGGAATGGGGAGAAGGAAAGGGTTTGGTAAGCTCTCACCTAATGGGCATAATGTAGGGGTATATGGCAGATCTCCTGGGTGAAAGGCTGTACTATACCTTGGACCTAAAAAATGCAAACAATGTAACCTAATTATACTTACCCTTATATTAATCGGAAATAAAAATAATAATAAATGGTAGAGAAAATACTTTGAAAACCAGTTTCTAAAAAATGTAAAATAAAATACAGAGTTACTATTTTACCACACTATTTAACTCCTAGGTGCATATACCTAGGAGAAATGGAAACATGTCCACATGAAAACTTGCAAACCTATATTCTTAACAGAGTTATTAATAAAAGCCAAAAAATAAATAACACAAATGTCCACCCATTAATGAATGGATACATAAAATGTAATATATTGACATACTGGAATATTATTTAGCCATAAAAAAATGAAGTATCAGTATATACTACAACATACATGAATTTTTAAAATATTAAGTGAAATAAACCAAACATAATAGCCATACGTATGATTCAATTTATATGAAATGTCTACAATAAAAAATCTATAAATATAGAAAGTGGATGAGTGGTTTCCAGCAGCAAGGTGTCAAGAGCATGCATACTAACTGCTAATAAGTAAAGGGTTCTTTCTGGTATGATAATAATATTCAGAAATTAGTGCAGTGCTTACATGAATCTGTGAATTTACCAATAATAAAAGTCACTGAACTGTACATATTAAAACATTTTGTTTTATTTTATTTTATTTTATATACATCGAAGGGGTAAAATTGCAATTTTGTTACATAGATATATTCCATAGTGGTTAAGTGTGGGTTTTTAGTGTGTTCATTACCCAAACAAGGTTTATTGTACTCATTAAGGGATTTCTCATAATCCATCCCTCTTCCAACCTCCATATTTCTGAATCTTCAATGATTGTCAGTCCACACTTTATTCCTGTGTATGTACATTATTTAGCTTCCAAAAGGTATATTTTATATATGTTAATTATTTTTAAATAAGGTGCTACCCAAAACATGAGGGTATTTCTGCTTTCATTTAGTACATAAAGAGATAGGAAATTGTTGCTCCCTACTAATAATGATAAAAAGCCAAAAAAGTTTCAAAATCATCTATTTTCTTGAGCCCTTCAGAGACGTGGGTTTAAAAGACAAGCAACCATGCAAATAAAATTCAAAAGTTACAATCCCTAACAGAAAGAGATGGAATATATGAACTATTTCACTTTTTGACAAACATGAAAGAACGAGGTATCCAACATAGACATAGGCAAGAAGAAATCAGTTATTAAATGCTAGTTATGAACTATCAAGTTTCTTTGGAATAGTAGAGGTCCCTGACACAGAATTAGTTTCAATAGAGGACTTCTGTGAATTTTTCATGTTCTCCACAATGTTTTATATTGTCTGAATTTTTCATGATAAATTTTTTCCCTGGCCCTGTGTGGTGGCTCACACCTGTAATCCTTGCATTTTGGGAGGCCAAGCCTGGTGAATTGCCTCAGCTCTGGAGCTTGATATCATCATGAGCAAGAGCAACATCCTGTCTCTATTAAAAATAGAACAAAATCCAGGTATTATGGTGGGCACCTATAGTCCCAGCTACTGGGGAGGCTGAGGCAAGAGGATAGCTTGAGTCTAAGAGTTTGAGGTTGCTGTGAGCTATGATCCCACAGCACTTAACCCCTAGCACCACAGAGAGTGACACACTGTCTTACACAAAGTAAATAAATAAAATAAGATAAAAATAAAAAAATTCCCTTTTGAATATAAAATAAATGCAATGGAGATGATTTGTTTACTGCAGGTGAAGGATATGAATCTGATAATAAGTATGAACAAAGAAGTCACAGGAGAGGAAGATGCATGGTGCACGGCCTATAAACATATAAATAGTGGATAACTTTATTATTAGTGATGGGTATGCAAAACAAAAATGAAATATTTCAAATCTATATATTGGCAAAAGATTTCAATACACTCTCTGGACCATATGTTGATAAAGTTATGAGGAAATAGGAAATGAGAATACTTATACATTTTTCATAGCAGTATAAATTATCATAACAATAATTTGGAAAAGTCTTGTGAAGTTAATCATGGTTATATATTAGGAGATCTTCAATTTCACATATGGAAATATGCCCTGGAGAAATACTTATACAGGTGTCCATAGGGCATAAATAAGAGTATTCATTACAGAAACAAGAACATCAATCATAATTTGTGGTACGGTAATTAAAACATACTATAGTTCCACAAAATGAAAGATTACATGTATCAATAAGGATAATCTTTTTTAAAAAGCCCAAGTTACTGAATCATACTTACAGATTGATAAAGTTTATAAAAAATTATAAAAATCTGTGAAAGAATATTAAATATTCTGTGTGGATAATTAAACATATGTTAAATGTCTGAAACCATGCATATAAAAGATGAACATGAAATTTATAATAAGGGAAGTCATGGCAGAAATTAAGCTTAGGCAAGAGTAGACAGAAGACTTCAGCTGATCTCTAGGGTTATAAGTTCTTAAACAAAAATATGTAATAATGATAATATTTTATAAACCATTCTGTTTGCTGCTATATTATTTCTCTGACTATTCACATATTTGAAATATAATTTTAAATTTTAAATGAATGTAATAACAAAATTTCAAAACTCAAAATTTGGCTCATAGATACTTTCAAATGAAAACAAAATTAATTATAAATGACTTTATTTAAGATAAAACATGAAAATAAAGTGTTTATTCAGTGTAAAAAATTAGAAAACAATCAGAGAAATCATTCCCTGGGGAGTAGGAGAAAAAATTAATGGGATAATTAGAGAAATTTTTATCTTATAACATAGAAAAACATGACAACAGAAATAAACACAAGAGATTTTTATCTAAAGAGAGTTAACAAATACATAAACTTTAGCAAGTATAATAAAGAACATGAAACCAGAGATGATGCCAATCAGAGTAAATAACATTAAAAATTAGAGGATAATAAAAAATGAAGTAACAGCTTAAAAGTAAATTATTACATTATAATAAATTAATGATCTTAAAAAGTACGTTATTTTCTGACCAAACAAAAATAACGGCATACTTTGTTTCATGTAGTATTTGTCCTGTGTCTGGCTTATTTCACTTAGCATAATATACAAATTCATAATATACAAGCATAGTATACAAGCAATATACAAGTTGGTGCACATTGTCTTAAATGACAGTATTTTTCTTCCAAAGGAAAAGTATCATTCCACTCACTATGTATATGCTGTATTTTTAATATTTTATTTTTTAATTGGCATAATAATTACACATATATATGGGGTACATTGTGATGTTTTAAAACATATAAGGTATGGTGATCAGATCAAGGTAATTAGCATTATCTCAAACATTTATCATTTTTTGTATTGGGAACACTTAATGTCTTCCTTCTAGTTATTGTAGTCAATTACAGTTATCTTAAGTACTACCAAACACTATAACTTATTCCTCTTATCTAGATTTAATTTTATATAGTTCAATACTTTTTTAAAATTTCAGAATGTTGTGTGGGTACACGTTTTATTTACATAATTTGCTTTTGTATATTTTAAGTCAAAGTTTTAGATGTGCCCTTCACCCAGAATGTATAAAATGTACCCCGGTAATATACCCATTGAGAATTAATCCTTTTCCCTCACCCCCTCCAAACTACTTGAATTTCATTTAGCTTTGTTTCCATATGGACACATAGATGTCGATCAATTAGTTCCATTTGAATAATAAGAACATTTGGTATTGGTTTTTCCATTCCTGTGATACTTAAGATAATGCTATTCAGTTCCATGTTATGAAAAATACTAGAGCACCATCTTTTTATGACTGAATAGTATTCCATGATATACATATGCCACATTCGATTAATGTATTGATGGTCACTTGGGCTGTTTCTAAGTCTTTGTGATTGTAAATTGTGCTACTATAAACATTTCAGTATATGTATCTTTTTTATTTTTTTAGAATGTCTTTTTTGACTTTGGGTAAATACCTAGTAGTGGGATTACAGGATCCAATATTAGATCTACTTTCAGTGCTTTACAGAGTCTCCATGCTACTTTCCACAGAGGTTCAACTAGTTTATAGTCCATACTGTTTCTCATAGAGCATTTAATAATTTGAAGTCCCACCAATAGTGTATAAGGTTTCTATTCTTGGACCCCTGGCCACTGA
The DNA here is from genome assembly GCF_000181295.1 of Otolemur garnettii. Lineage (NCBI taxonomy): Eukaryota > Metazoa > Chordata > Mammalia > Primates > Galagidae > Otolemur > Otolemur garnettii. The sequence continues at coordinate 5,215,978 of NW_003852505.1, read as the reverse complement.
GACCTTTCCAGTATGGCTGTTTGGCCAGCCACCAAACCAATGGCAAATCCACTGTACCTGGTATTCAAATCTGGTTTCTGTATAGTGTTCAAGTCAGCTCACTCTTCCAAGCTTTCCACTTAATGTGTAGCTTTGCCCCCAAACTAAAAACTCCAGAAGGGCTTCCTCCCATCCTGATGTCTGTAGGGAGGCTAGACAATGTGGTGGCTCATACTTACCCAATGAGTCAGATTTCCACAGCTCTGGATTATACACTGTATCCAGCTCACCACCTCCTAACCGTGTTCCCTGAGCTATAACTCCAGGTACAATGGATTTAAAGGCAACTGTCACATGACCTTCATCTATCAGTTTAAAGCACTATACCGTATAACAAGTATTGTAAAATGCTGGGGCTGGAATCCCTTCAAAACAGCAACCAGAAACAGAAAAATCCAAACACTGGGGAAAGCAAGGTTGAGACAAACTCCATAGCAGTGAGGAAGACAGAATCAGGGACTCTAGCAGAAAAGAAAACCTAGCATCACTCATTAACTGACTGGCAGCACATATTCTTGTGAGTGAAAATCTGAAAACACACCAGAGAGGATACACAGCTTGTAGAGAGCGTGTGACAATCTTTATTCCCAGGTGCCTGTGTTCCAAGATGCTTCTAAACTCATCACCTGCTATATTCACTGAAATTATTTTGGAATGGAATTTGTGACCAGATTCATGGAGATATTGAATCAACTGTCAGTAGCAAAGACAGTCTATTCTTTGCATACACGTTTAGCATTTTTACCAACCTCACATCATGTGTTTGTGTATTTACATGTGGGAGTGTTGTCCAGGATTTGGTGCTGAGCAGGGTGTGTCCACAGCCAAACTGCCTCCCCTCCACTATTTATAATGTCAGGATTTCTAGATGCATCCTTCCATGGTGTAAACAGAAATCATGAATTCCCCAGTGGGTCAAGTCATTGCACTAATGTCAAATATGCTCTCATTGCTGGAGGTAAGTTCTGAAATGTAAAGCCATTTCCCATCACTATTCGCAATAACAGATACAATTTTCTGCTTAATTAAATCCACATTTAAACAACAACAACAACAACAACAACAAAGGTTTCTATTCTTGCACATCAATGCCACTATCTGTTGCTTTTGGACTTTTTAATAAAAGCCATTCAAACATGGTAAGGTGGCCTCTCATTGTGTTTTTAATTTGGATTTCCATTATGATTAGTGATGTTGAGCTTTTTTTATGTCTGTTGTCCATTTTTATATTTTCTTTTGAAAAACTTTTGTTGATGTCTTTTGCCCACCTTTTTAAATGTGCTTTTTTTGTTTTATCTTTGCTTATTTGAGTTCTTTGTAGATTCTGGATATTAGCCCTTTATTGCATGTATAGTTTGCATACATTTTCTCCCATTCTGTAAGTTATCTTATTGTTCTGATTTCCTTAACTGGGAAGAAGCTTTGTAATTTAATCAAGTCCCATTTATTTATTTTTATTTTAGTAGTTATTGCCATTGGAGTCTTAGTCATAAATTCTTTGTCATGGTCAGTATCTAGAAGAGTTTCCCCTACGTTTTCTCCTAGAACTCTATTGTTCCACACCTGAAATTTAAGTCATTTATACATCCTAGATTAATTTTTGTGAGTGGTGAGAGATAGGGGTACTGTTACTTCTGCATGATGCTATCCAATTTTCCATTTATTAAATTGGGCTTTTGTCTACAGTGTACATTGTTGCCTTCTTCATCAAAGATCAGTTGACTGTAAGTAGATGATTTATATGGGGATTCTCTATTCTACTCCATTGGTCTATGTTTCTATTTTTTATACCAATATCATACTGTTTGGGTTACTATCACCTTGTAGTGTATTTTGAAGTAATGTGATGCCTTCATCTTTCTTTCTTTCTTTCTTTCTTTCTTTCTTTTTTTTTTTTTTTGTTGCTTAAGATTGGTTTAATTATTTGGGCTTCTTTTTGGTTCCAACAAAAGTATAGAATTATTTTTCTAGATCTGTGAAATATGAGATTGGTATTTTAACAGTAGCACTGTGATTAAGATTTTGACAGTAATGGCATTGACTCTATAGATTGCTTGGGTATCATAATATTTTTTATATAATGAAGGTGTTCAATGTGAAATTTTGATATGCATACAAAAAGTGAAATGAATACTATAGTTAAGCAAATTAACATATCTGTCATCTCACATAGTTACCATTTTATTCTGTTTATGGTTAGAACACTTAAGACCCATTCTTTCAGCCAGTTTTAAGGATATAATACAATATTACGAACTATAGTCCTCATGCTGTATATTGTATTTCTAGACTTATTCATCATACACAACTTTAACTTTGTACCCTTTGATCTACATCTCCTCATCCCACCTTCTGCTCCATTAACCAACATTCTGCTTTTTTTTTTTT
>NW_003852505.1:5182328-5213102 GCF_000181295.1 Otolemur garnettii | reverse complement strand
ATTTTCTTAGTTATTGTGTTAAGACATTTATATTCTACATTTAGAAAAATTCACATGTACCCTTATAAGATGAACCATAGACATGATCCCACCAATCACCCTCCCTCTACCCATCCTCCCCCTTCCCCTCCCCTGAGTCTCCCCTTTCCCCATATTCTTGGGCTAAAATTGGTTTATAGCTTTCCTACGAAAGCTATAAATTAGTTTCATAGTAGGGCTGAGTGAGACAGAGTCTCATTATGTCACCCTCAGTAAAGTGCCGTGGTCTCACAACTCGCAGCAACCTCAAACCCTTGGGCTTAAGTGATTCTCTTGCCTCAGCTTCCCAAGTAGCTGGAACTACAGGTGCCCCCCACAATGCCTGGCTATTTTTTGTTGCAGGTGCTACTGTTGTCTAGCAGGCCCCGGGCTGGTTTCAAACCCACCAGCTTTGGTGTATGTGGCTGTCACCGTAACCACTGTACTATGGGCACTGCACCGATGCTGGATTATTTCAATACGAATGATTTTTTCAGTCCATGAAAATGGATATCATTGTATTTATGTGTGCCTTGTTTAATTACTTTCATAATGTTTTTATAGTTTTCAACGTACAAGTCTTTCACCATCTTTGTTTATTTCTAAGTATATTTTTAATGCTATTGTAAATGAAATTATTTTTATAATTTTTCCAGCTAGTTCACTGTTAATATATAGAAATGCAAATAATTTTGTGTGTTGACTGTGTATCCTGCAGGTTTATTTAATTCATTTGTTAGTTCCAACATGTTTTTTTTTTCTGGAGTCTAATATGCTTTTCTACATATGATATCTTATAATCTGCAAACAGAGATAATTTTAGTTCTTCTTTTCCTATTTTGATGCTTTTTATTTCCCCCATCCATATTCTGGCTAGGATTTCCAGTACTATGTTCACTAGAAGTGATGAGAGTGCGCACCCTTGCTTTGATCCAGTTCTTATAGGGAAATTTAAAAAAGCTTTCAGCTCTTCACCGTTGACTGTGATGCAAGCTGCGGGTTTTTCATAAATGGTTTGTATTATATTTAGTTCCTTCTAAATCTAGTTCATTGAGAACTTTTTCCTCATGAACAACTATTGAATTTTATCAAATTCTTTCTGCAGTTGTTGATATGATCATGTGATTTTTATTCTTCATTCTATTAATGTAGTGCATCACATTGATTAATTTGCATATGTTCAAGCATGCTTGCATCCCAAGGATAAATTCGCTTTGTCGTGGTGTAAGATGCTTTTAATGTGCTGTTGAATTTGGCGAGTTAATACATTGTTAAAGAATTTGCCTCCATATTTACCAGGTATTTTGGCCTCATTATACTGAGTTTTGTTCTCTTATGCTGTCTTTGCATTTTGATATCAGGGTGACGGAGGTCTTATTACATTAATTTGGAAGTATTATCTGTTCTATTTTTTTTAAACAGTTTGAGATTTGTGTTGATTCTTCTTCAAATATTTGGTAGAATTCACTGTGAAGCCACCTAGACTTTTGTTTTTGAGAATATTTTCACTACTATTCCATATCCTTTTTGTTATTTGTTCAGGCCTGGTATTTCCTCTTGATTCACTATTCATGGGTTATATGTTACAAGGAATTTACAGATTGGTTGTGTGATTGGTGGGTATATAATTGTTCAGAATATTTTTGTAAGATCTCTTTTATTTCTGTGGCATCAATTGTAATGTCTCCTCTTTTATTTCTGGTTTTATTTATTTGACTTTTCTCTTTTTTTAATTAGTCTAGCTAAAGGATTCTTAATTTTGTTTAACTTCTCAAAAACAGAAATCATAGTTTTATTGATTTTTTCATTTTATTTTTCTATTATCTCTTTCATTTTTTTCATTAATTTTATTTTTTTTTCTTCTATTAACTTTGGGCTTAATTTATACTTGTTTTTCCAGTTCCTCGAGGTTTAAAGTTAGGGGTTTTATTTTTATTTCTTGAGACCTTTTTCTTTTCTCTTTCTCTGTCTTTTTTTTAATGTAAGTGTTTATTGCTATACACTTTGCTTTTAGTACTGCTTTTGTTGCATACCATAGGTTTAGGGATGTTGTCTTTTCATTTGCCTTTAACTTAATATATTTGCTAATTTCCTTTTTGATTTATACTTTGACCCAATGCTTATTCAAGAGTGTAATGTTTAATTTGTATGTGGTTGTGGACTGTACTGTTTTCTTTGCTATTGATTTCTAGTTTTATACCATTGTGATCAGAAAGATAGAAGGTATGATTTTAATGTTCTTAAATTTGTTAACAGTTCATTTGAGACCTAATATAATTACTAGCCTAGAGAAAGTTCAATGTATACTTTAAAATAATATATATTTTACAACTATTTGGTGGAATTTTTTTTCTTTGAGGTTTTTGGCTGGGGCTGGGTTTGAACCTGCCACCTCCAGCATATGGGGTTGGCACCCTATTCCTTTGAGCCACAGGTGCTACCCCTGGTAGAATTTCTTTTAAAACCTGTTAGATCCACTTGGTCTATAGTGTTGCTCAGATCTGCTTTTCCTTATTGATTTTATGTTTGGATGATCTATCCATTATGGAAAGAAAGTGAGCTACTGAAGTTTCCTACTATTATTATATTTCTGATTATTCCTTTCATAATATCTGCAAATGTTTGCGTCATATACATAGGTGTTCTGATGTCAGGTACATAATATTTAAAATTATTTTATCTTCCTCATGAATTCACTTCCATATCATTATATAATATGTGACAGTTTACTTTTTAAGGCTATTTCATTGATGTAAGTACAGCCACCTCTGTGCACTTTCAGTTATAAATTCCATAGATTATCTCCTTCCAGCTGTTCATTTTTAGAATACGTGTGTCATTATATCTAAATTTAGTCTCTTGTAGACATCATATGGTTTCATTTTGTATCTCTGTATCTTTCACTAGTGAGTTTAGGTCATTTACATTTAAGGCAATTATTGATAATTAAGGATTTACTGTTGCCATTTTGTTTATTATTTCCTGGCTGTTCTATAATCTTTTTGTTCTTTTTTTTTCCTCTCTTGCTGTCTTCCTTCATGCTTTGATGATATTTTGTGGTGTTATACCTTGATTCCTTTCTCATTATCTGTTTTATATCTGCTATAGGTTTTCATCTATGGTTAATATGATGCTTTCATAAAACTTCCTACAGTTCAGTCTGTTTTAAGCTGATAACAACTTAACTTCAATTGCATAAAAAAACTCTTAATCTGTATTTATCCTCCACAAACTTTATGTTATTGATGTCAGAATTTACTTTTTAAATATCATATATACATTGATAATTTTTGGTTATATTTTTAAACATTTTTTCACCATTTACACTATGGTTAAATGTGATTTATGTATCATCAATACAGTACTACATTATTTTTTATTTGTTTACATATACTTGGCCCTTTTCATACATTAGTTTTGGGCATCATAGTTTGATGTAGGTGGAGAAAAATGTGTTTGCTCTTTTATTCAACTGTCATCCAAATACACAAGTGTTTTTTTTTTTTTTCTTTAAGTCTTTCTTATTTGGGAATCTTTTTGGAGCATAAAATATAGAAAACAAATATTTTCTAAGGGAACGCTTAAGGAACTCAGTGTATTTAAGGAGATTTTATGCATCAACAACAGTGAGCCAAATTGATCTCTGTATAAAGTTCTATTTCTCTAAAGGAAGCTCTTCACTAGTTTGACTTAACTGAATAAGCTTAATCTGGATGATTCAGATAATGAATCAACCTCAAAAAATTAATACAGTGAACACTTAATATTAAGTCAGAGTATTAGTTTAGCTGTTGACTATTCTTTTATCTTTACTTTTCTGTAAGATGTAGCCAAGGATATAACTTTTAAATTGTGGTGATACTTGTTTATGTTTTGAGTAGAACTGACTTTTAACAGAATGTGACAGAAAGAGTCCAGGCAACTAAATCTTGTTGACAAATAAAGTCAACATACAAATTTTAGTTCTGCATACCTGTGATGACAATTTCAAACAAGAACATACATGGTCATCACTTACTTATGTATACAATCTTGAATTACAGAATCCAGCTAACTTTCAATTAGAATTGTTATTTTGATGTTTATCAGACTTCTTGTGTCTACATAATTAAATAGAACTTATAGGAGTTGAGGAGTGTAGTTGTGTCTCTCCTATACTCCACTTCCAAAACAAAAACACATAACATCTAATAGGATGTATCATTCAAAGCCCAAACTCCACTCATCTAATGGCAAAAGCCATGCTCTTTAACAGAATACTATAACTGGTTTTGTACATCTAACCATAAAATTTGTCACATAAAGTAAACATATTCTATGTAACCCAGCCAACAATTACAATTTTTCATTTATTAATAATTAAAATGTATTAAACACTTATTATGTGACAGTTTCTGTTCTTATTGCTTCCCACATAGTGACCCTATGAAGTGTCTAACTACTACTAGTACCACTTTAGAGATTAGTAGATGAAACAAAGAAGTTGAATAACATACTCAAAGTCAAGGAGCCAGAAATTACCAGAGCTTGTATTCTAATTTCAGGGCAGTCTGACTCTAAAGACTATAGCATTTAGCACTGCACTATTCTGCTAGCAAATGGCCAAGCTGGGGCTTTATCCCAGCTCTGTCCTACTCAAGAGTCTCAATTTTATCCACTGCTGTATTTTGCCCTTCCAATGTGATGAGTTGCCCCTAAGTATGGCACTAAGCAATATGTTTTAAAAATTTGGCAACAGTTTTAAATATTAGTGTCCCATATTAAATGTACTACTTTTGTCCTAGATATTAAAATAAGATTTGACTGCTTAGCTTGGATCTTGATCATTAACTAAGATGAATGAATGAATAAATGAATCAGATTTCTGTGAATCTAAATCAGTTCTTCCCAAACACAATTTCATCATGATGCATGAAGATGTTATCTATAGCTAAAGTATTACCAGCTTAGGGTCTTTAACCATCCCAGGCCCTTTGAGGCCATGAAATGGCTAAAAGGATCAACATAGCAGGCTTATTTCTACTCCTCTGACAGTATACTAGTTGCCAGGATCTTGTCTACATCTTTCTTACACTTATTAATATCTTTGATCTTTGCTAGCACTTACATAAGTTTTTTATATTCTGATATGTAATTAAAATAGATGCTTCAAAAGCAAGGGAAATTTAGTATAGAGGATAAGGAAATGGAGGAACTAGACAAAGAGTCTGTTCATTTTACTTCATTACACAAAATTATTTTTTCTGCAGGTACATGACAGTTCACTCTCTACTCTGTAGGATAAGAACTAGAATTATAACTCTAAAACATTAATGGATCCAAACTATATTGTTAGAACCAAGTAGAGGAAAACTCCTTTTGGGGACTGGTTTGAAAAATGACAGAAGATGGCATAAAGGGTCACAGGTCACATCCACTTTTGTTGTTTTCACATCACACAAAAAGAAATGCATAATGAGTTGCCTTTCAAGCTGGAAAAATGGTGTTATTAACTTGCCATTAGGCAGAGCATGTTCTAAAAAGGTTTCTGGAATCCATACTTTAAAACCATAGTAAATAAAATACTTAATGGGACACATTATTGTTAGCAAAGCATCACAAGGATGGAGAAGCTTGAATCCTATATACTCAGTTCTGATGTGAGAACAATTGGTGACATAGTACACAGTGGGAGGGGGGAGGGAAGAGGGGTGCGCATGAGGGAAGGAGGGAAAGGGGTGGGGGGTTGTGGGTGTGACATACCTCTTGGGGATGGGTCACAATTATAAGAGGGACTTTACCTAACAAATATAATCAGTGTAATCTGGTTCTTTGTACCCTCAATGAATCAACAACATTATATTATATATAATATATATATTATGCTATATTATATATAGGACTATAAAACTCTGTCTCTAAATAAATAAATAACTTAATTAATTAAAGCAATCCTATGTATTTCTGTTATATTATATATATAGCAGAGAAAATAACTTAAAAGAACTTTTTCTCTCCAAATTGCACACTCTGAATATAAGCAAGACATGAGAAAAATCGTTTCTCTATTATTTCATATAGGGTGGCCCTCTTCTGGAATGGACTCCCTGCAGCTTTTGGCCAGAGTTGGAAAGACTAAATTAATTTACTAATATACTCATTCATTTGTTAATCAATATTAATGAATCAACTTAATTCTGCTATTAAGTCTTCCAAGTCCTGGCCAAATATAATCTCATGATCTCCCCATTTACAAGGCAGTATGTAACCCCTAGAGAAAAGATCCACATGGGGGACTTCCCACTTGAGTCTCCACCCTCTTCCTAAAGCTCTGATGCCTTTCATTCCTTGTATATTCCTTTCTATCTAATAAATGCTATCTTATCACTGATCTTTGTGGGTTCATTCTTTGAATCTCTAAGACCAAAGACCTACTGCAGAAAGTAATTCATCAACAAGAGGAAGCCAGCTAAGTAGAAAATTTAAATAAGATCCAGTCTCACAACATAAAATTGTCAATACGTCAATAGAAAATTATTTATATAAAGAAACAGGAGAATCTTGAACTGTATGAGATAAGATAATACAGTAGAACCTTCACAGTTGGCCACCTCAGAGTGAACAGAGTTGGTCACTAACAGACCTATCATAAAAGATGGCTAAAGAAAGTTCTTTAAACAAAAGGGAAATGATAAAAAAAAAAATGAATGTTGGAACATCAGAAAGTTAAAAAAGAAAACAGTAAAAAGGTTATGAGAAAATACAAAATACTTTTCTTGGATTTTCTGAATGTTGTTGAAATGTAACATCAATTAATATGAAATAAAAAGAAGAAATCCATCCTTTGCAGCTTAGTAGCTCATATCTGTAACCCTAGAACTTTGAGAGAAGTTGAGGAAGGAGGATCACTTGGGGCCAGTGGTTATACAGTAGCATTGGAAACATAAGGAGAGCCTGCCGCCTAAAAAAATGAAAAAAAAAAAAAAATAGCCAGGTGTGGTGACATGCTTCTGTGATCCCAGCTACTCAAGAAGCTGAGGCAAGATGATTGCTTGAGCCAATCCTGAGTTCAGATGCTACAGTGAGCTGTGATTGTGACAGTGCCCTGCATCCTGGAAGATAGAAGTAAACTCTGTCTCTAAATAAATAAATAACTTAATTAATTAAAGCAATCCTATTACCCAGGAATAAAGGTAACCATGGAAGTGAAATATCTCTGCAAAGAAAACTAAAAAACTCTGATGAAATAAACAGAAGAGAACACATACAAATGGAAAGATCTCAGTCCAATAACTATGGCTATTATTATATATATGGCTATTTTATACATAGATAGATAGATAGATAGATAGATAAAAAGAGATGATGGCAAGAATACAAAGACTGGGGGACATGGCAAACTTTTATTGAGAATATAAATTAGTAACACCACTGTGAAAAACACTATGATGATTCCCTTAAAAACTCACAATAGAGGCTCGGCGCCTATAGCTCAACCGGCTAAGGTGCCAGCCACCTACACCTAAGGTGGCGGGTTCGAATCCCCAGCCCGGACTGCCAAACAACAATGATGGCTGCAACCAAAAAATAGCCGGGCGTTGTGGCGGGCGCCTGTGGTCCCAGCTACTTGGGAGGCGGAGGCAGGAGACTCGCTTGAGCCCAGGAGTTGGAGGTTGCTGTGAGCTGTAATGCCACGGCACACTACCCAGGGGGACAGCTTGAGGCTCTGTCTCAAAAAAAAAAAAAAAAAAAAACTCACAATAGAACTGTCATATGATCCAGAAATCTTAACTGCTGAATATATAACCAAAAGGAAGGAAATCAATATACTCAGGTGGTATCTCCACTGTCATTTTTACTGTATCGCTGTTTTCAAAAGGCAAGATATGGAATACATCGAAGTTTTTATCAACAGATAAATTGATGAAGAAATTATTGTACATATGTAAAATGGTATATTACTCAACCATAAAAAGTAAAATCCTTTAATTTTCAGCAACATAAACATAAGTGGAAGTCATTATGTTAAATAAAATAAAATAGGCACAGAAAGACACATTCTGCCTGTTCTCCCTCATATGTTGGAGCTAAAAATGTTTCTTACTTGAGTTATAAAATATAATTGAGGTTTCCAAATGCTGGAAAGTGAAAGGGGAAAAGCTGGGACAAAAAAAAATATTTGGTTAATGGATACAAAAAACAGTCAGAAGGAATAATTCCTAACATTTGATAGTACAGTAGAGACTTTAAAATTAATAAATTTTTATTCTATACTTCAAAATCACTAGAATATGGGTTTCCAATCCCCAGTGCATGATTCACAAGCATACCAATATAGCTATGAATGTAGACCAACAAAAATTCATACTTAAAACATTATGAGATATTTTTTGTGTTTGATTTTTTGGTGGAATTTGATTATGTCATTCACAAGCATGAACTTTCTAGCCAATAACACTGTGTCACAATGTCACTTAAAATAAACATATGCATACTCTTGCTATTTGTTTGCATGAGTAGCTTCAGTTTTATGAAAATGTATGCCTTCCAGTGTGTTACCTTCCAAGCACAGAGGGTCAAATTGACACTATCTGACCTTAGATGGTGACTTGGTAAGGTAGTGAATGTAAATAATATATCACCTATTGAAACATTAGAGGTTTAATGCTATTTAGAACTCTGGTAAAATTTTTTATTTCATGATTAAGTATACTTCCACACCACCTGCTGAGATTCACAATTGTTTATCTGCCTTGCTCTACATTGGCAGCCAAGATGTGGAAGGGCCCAAACCCTCCTCTCAATTTTCCTGTCAATTAATTTTCAGAATAGATAGAAATAAATATAGTCTGTATCTGTTATTATTTTTGTAATCCCAGAATGGTTCCTACAAAATATCTCAAGGAAACAGAATCCATAAAAAGAAAAAAAACTGTGGATGAAAGAGAATTTCTCATTAAAAATGAATGTATGACTATGTATAGAGTCAAATAACAACAAACTCTGCTTAACTTTTAGGAAATTTGTGTAGGCTATCGAAGACTATTATATGAAATGTCATATGCAAAAACTGCTGCAAAATTCAATATGTATGAAGAATTGTGTGGTAAGGACAAAATAGCAAAAGGAAAAACTTTTGCCTTCTCAACAAAAATGTTTTTTTTTTAAGTTAAAATTCAGATAGACAATACTGTAAAAGCTAGTTATGTAGTAGTACATGTAGTAGCAAAAAATGAAAATTATTCATTGACGGTGAGCTTATTAAGTAACATATGGAAATCATGGCAGATGTAATCTGCACTGAAACAAAGGGGAATATTTCTAAAACAAGTTTGTCTTACCAGACTACAGCTAGGTGAATTGAAGAAATTGAAAAATCTATTAAAAGAAGTTTGAAGAATAAAGATGCTAATTTGAAGTTTTATGCTTTTACTCAGACTCATTTCTACACAGCTCATCACAATGGACAACCATCATAGGAAAGAGACCCAGAAATAAAAGGACAAAACTTAGCTTTCACAATGGCACAAGTGATAAAACTAAGCAACCAACCTTCACAGAATAAGACAAACAGAACTCCATCATCCTAATCAAGTCTCAGTAAACGTGAATGGCTTGACCTCCCAATTAAGAAGGCACAGGCTGGGTATCTGGATAAAAAGACACAAGCCAAACGAGTTTTCTTCAGGAAACATATCTCTCCACATAGGACAAAACAAGACTCACAGTGAAGGCTTGGAAAACCATATTTCAGGCAAATAGAAATCAGAAAAAAAGCTAAAATTTCCATCTTATTTGCATATTCCTCAGATGTCAAACCAACAAAAATAAAGACAGAGATTAACACTAGATACCAGTCAAAGGAATAATACAATGAAAAGACATTTCATCTAAATATCAATGCAACCAACTTAAATGCTCCAAGACACATAAAAATATAAACATCTTAATACAACAATTAAGTAAGTGAAGTGAAGGCTATGTTGACTAGTTTGATGAAAGCATTTTTCAAATTGTATGTAAAACCAGCACATTGTACCCCATGATTGCATTAATGTATGCAGCTATGATTTAATAAGAAATAAAAATAAAAAATAACCCTAACCAATCTGAACAATATGGTATCTTGCAACACCAGGATAACTGGGGACTTATGAATCCCTATAACAAAACTGGAAAGATCCTCTAAGCAGAAACTAAACAGAGAAACAATAAACTTAAACAAGACGTTAGAACAAATAGGCTTAACAAACATATACAGAACATGCCACCCAAATAAAAATGAGTATACAATCTTCTCATCAGCCCATGAATCATTCTCCAAAATTGATCATATCTTAGGGCACAAATTGAATCTCAACAAATTAAAGAAAAAAAACAGAAATTATACCTTATACTTTTTCATACTACCATGCAATAAAAGTAGAACTCAATTCCAACTAAAATCTTCATCTCCACACAAAGTCATAGAAACTAAACAACCTTATGTTGAATGACAGCTGGGTCAAAGAATAGATAAAGAAGGAAATCATTAGATTTCTTAAAGTGACAGTGAAATATAAGCTATCCTAGCCTGTGGGATATTGCAAAGGCAGTCCAAACAGATAAATTTATCACATTAAATTCACAAATACAAAAAGAAGAAAGAACACAAATCAACACCCTAATCATCCATCTCAAGAAAATGAAAACAGAACAGCAATCCAATTCCACACCTACCAGAAGAAAATAAATATTTAAAATTAGATAAGAATTAAATAAAACTGAAAATATAAAAAGCATTCAGAAGATTAGAGAAAGAGAAAGTTGGTTCTTCGAAAGAGTAATAAAATAAATAATCCTTATCCAGATTAATTCAAAGCAGAACATTAAGATCTTTAATAAACTCAATCCGAAATGAAAAGGGTGGAATAAGAACAGATACTACAGAGATAGAAAATGTCACTGGTTACAACAAGATCTCTATGCTCAGAAATTTTAAAATGTCAAAGAAATAGACCAATATCAGGTGCTGCCTGTGCCTCAAGGAGTAGGGTGCTGGCCCCATATACCAGAGGTGGCGGGTTCAGACTCAGCCCTGGCCCAAAACTGCAAAAAATAATAATAATAAAATAGACCAATAGCTACAATCACATCACCTTCTCACGCTCAGCTAGAAAGGATCAGAACTCCTGAACAGATCAATTTCAAGCACTAAAATTGCAACATCAATAATAAATCTTCCGACAAAGAAATGTCCTGAACCAGATGGTTTTACACCAGAATTACACCAAATATTCAAAGAGAAGCTCATACCTATATTCTAGAACCTATACCAATACATTCAGAGGAAGGTACCTGATCCAAGTCCTTCTATAAAATAAATTTCACCCTGATACCAAAACTAGGAGAGAATCCAACAACAAAAAAAAGAAGATAAAGACAAATATCGTTAGTGAATATTGATGCAAAAATATTTCATAAAATCCTAATAAAAACAATATACTACACACTAAAAAACTGTATAGCATGATCAAGTGGGCTTTATCACAGAGTACAAAGTTAGTTCAATGTACGCAAATCTATAAATGTAATTCACCACATAAATATAAGCAAAAGCAAAGACCATCTGATCATTTCCATAGATGCAGAAAAAGCAGTTCACAAAATTCAGCATTTTTTTCTGACAAAGACACTTAAGAAAACAGGCATAGGTGGGATATTTGTTAGACTGACAGAAGCTATCTACAACAAACCCTTAGCCAATATCATACTGAACAGAGTAAAACTGAAAGCATTTCTACTTAGAACGGGAACTAGATAAGAATATCCATTATTGCCACTACTATATGTCTGGATTATGTAGCCAATGCAATCAAGTAAGAGAAAGATTTCAAGGGTTTACAAATTGGGACAGAGGAGGTCTGACTCTTGCTCATTAATGATGATATTATTTTATAATTAGGAAACACCACAGAGTCAACCATAAGACCACTTGAAGCAATCAAGAAATAAAGTAATATCCCCAGATATAAAACCAATGTCCACAAATCAGTAGTCTTCATATATGCCAATGACAATCAAGGTGAAAACAAATCAAGAACACAATACTCTTCATAGTAGCTTCAAAGAAAATTAAATCTCAGAGAATGTATCTAACATAGACTTAAAGGATCTCTAAAAAGAATGAAACTCCGGGAAAAGAAATAGTAGAATATATCAACAAATGGAAGAACAAAGCATACTCATGGTTGGAAAGAATCAACATTGTTAAAATATCTTATACTACCTAAAGCAACCTACAGATTTAATGCAAACCCAACAAAGCATCAATGGCATACTTAAAAGAACTTAAAAAAAAAATAGGACTTCGTTTCAAATGGGACCAGGAAAAAACCTGAATAGCCAATGCAATGCTAAGAAATAAAAACAAATCTGGAGGAATCAAATTACCAGACTTCAAGATATACCAAACATTTGTAGTAATCAAAACAGGCACAAAAATAGAGCCTTAGATCTATGAAAAAGAATAGAAAAACTAGGAATGAAAGCAGTCACATATTGTCATCTGATCATCAATAAACCAAACAAAATAATACACTGTTTCTATTTAGAAAAGAATAGAAATAAATTTCTATTTAATAAATGGTACTGGGAGAATTGGTTAGCCATATGTAGGGCACTAATACTGAACGTGTATGTCTTACCACATACAAAACTTGAATCTACTTGGATAAAAGATTTAAATTTTAGAGACAAAAGGATAAAATATCTAGAAGAAAGTAGGGGGAAAACTCTTAATGTTGTTAGACTTGGAAAATATTTTACGAAGAACCCTTTTGGCAATGGCAGCAACACCAAAAATAAATAAATGGGACATTATCAAACTAAAAGTTCTATACTTTGTCACAGCTAAGGGCACAAAAACTAAAGCAAACAGACAACCTTCAAATGGTAAAAGATATGTGTATGCTATGAATCTGGACAAAGTGCTAAAATCTACGGAGAACTCAAACTAATCAATTAAGAGCAAACTATCCCATCTAGGGGACATAAACAGAACCTTCTTTGAAGAAGACAGTCAAATACTCAACAAACACATGAAAACATGCTCATCATCCCTAATCATCATAGAAATACAAATAAAACCACTCTGAGATATAACCTAACCTCAGTAAGAATTGCTTACATCACAAAGTCCCAAAGCTGCATATGCTGGTGTGGATGTAGAAAGAATGGAACACTTATATACTGTTGGTGTGATTGCAAATTAATACAGTCTTTTTGGAAAGAAGTATGAAGAATTATCAATGAGCTAAAAAGAAACTTTCATTTGATCTTGCAACCACATTACTAGGTATCTACCCAGAAGATAAGAAAATATTTTACAATAAGGAATTTTGGACTAAAATTTTTATCCCAGCTCAATTCACAATCATCAAGATGTGGAATCAACCCAAGTGCCATGAATGGATTAATAAACTGGTATGTTTATACTATGGAATTCTATTCAGTCATAGAAATGATGAAGACTTTACAACTTTTGTTTTAACCTCGATGGAACTGAAGATCATTCTCCTTAGTAAAATATCACAAGAATGTGAAAGCAAGTATCCAATGTACTTTATACTAATATGACACCAATATATAAACAACAAAATCCCCACACGTGAGAGAATTATAATTAAATTCAAGTCTGGGAGAAAAGGGAGCAGTGAGAGGGGAGAGGCAAAGAGAGAGGGGGATTAGTAAGCTGTCACCTAATGGGCACAATGTGAGGGTATATAGGGCACCCCTTGAGTGAAGAGCTCAACAACAACTTGGACTTTACCTAAATAATACAAGCAATTTATCCTAATCATATGTAATCTCTTATTAATATGAACTTTAAAATAAAACATTTGTGCTTTGGTGAGGGGTGACAGCACTAATGCTACAAATATGGCTCAATTTGGTATTTTTATTAGAGGTATTGACGATGAATATAAAACATCACCAAAGAAAGGGCTTCTTTAGTGCCATTAAAAGACACAACTAAATCAAAATATTTCGACAAAGCAATGAAAAACATATTAAAGCAATTTTCTTTGTGCATTGTCAAAATCTGTTAGTCACCGATGGTGCTCTGGTAATGGTAGGTAAAAAGAGAGTGAGTTGTGAAATTAATAAAAGACAATGCAATTGGCACCTAAAACTCATGTTCAATGAAATATTATTGCATAGCACATCAGGAAAATTTGTGTGCAAAATCTTTGAAAATAGATAACATCATGCAAATCATCATGAAGACTGTGAATTTCATGCTTCAATCCCTTCAAGCAAAGGGATTTAATAATTGCCAATTGCAGGAATTCTTTAAAAGTACTGACACTGACTATAATGCCATCATTTACTTTTTTGAAATAAGATGGTTAAGTTGAGGACAAATTTTAAAAAGATTTTATAATTTATGACACGTTAACAAGTCATTTATCATATCAAAATCCAAATTTGTGCCAGAAATTACATTGAAAACTGGCTTACAGTTTTAACATTTTTAGTGATTTAATTACTCGTTTAAATGAGCTAAATCTGTATCTTTAAGGTGATAACCCACTTATCAATATAATGTTTCAAAACAACAGTGTTCCAAGTAAATCTGAAATTATGGCAAGCTCAAAATAATTTTATTCATTTCTACACATTGCCTAAATATAGTCTTATGTACAGTGAAAAATATATAGCATTGCTTTTTGATATGAAAATTTGAAGATATATTTCAAGATTTCTGGTAAAATAATTAATACTTTGGTGCATTTGTGACTCTATTTTCAATAGACATAAATTTGTTACCTGCCAATTTTCAAATGGAATACATAAAGCCCCAATCTTACATTGAGTTTAAAGAAAAAGATGATATTGTCTCTTTATTGGATTTTTGTAGTTCTTTCCTTCCCAGGGACAAATATCCCTCACTTCACAATCCTGTCTTATTCATGTCATCACTTTTTGGAAATACCTATATTTATGAGCAACTATGTTTCAAGAATGAAGGACAGTAAGAGTAAAATTAGAACTAAAGTATCTGATGAGAACCTTGAGAACTCACTGAGAATCACAACTACTTCCATCAAACCAGATACATTCATTTCTCAAATATAATGTCAAATATTTCAGTAGATTGATATTGCCCACTTTTACAATTAAAAATATCAAAAGACATTTTATTACTTAGATATGTACATTTTCTATCTTAGTGATTACAAAATTGGGATCTGCTGGATGACTTTTAAAAATTTTCTGAATATGTCACTGCATAATTAGAATTATTATATGAGGACATTTTGCTTATCTGTGGTAGTGGCTATCACAAAAATTATGCATGGACTTTCTATTTTTGCTCATCAGAATTTTTCAGTGTTTATTTAATGTGTGTCCCAAGAGAACTCTTCTTCTTCCAATATAGCTCAGAGAAGCCAAAAGATTGGATACCACTAAACTAGGAGATTAGCCATATAATCTCCCAACACACAAAAAAAGAGATAAATGTTTAAAGTTATAGATATACCAAGTATCCTGATTTAATGGTTATACATTGTATGCATGTATCAAGATATAACATTTAACCCCAAAATATGGGCAATTATGATAAACAAAAATTTAAAAATAGAAAAGAAAGGTCTCAAATCAATATGCTTAGTTTCCTCCTCATGACACAAGAGAAAAAAAGAGTAACATAAATTCAAATCAAGCAGAAAGATGAAAATAATGAGACCATAACCACTGCATTGAAAATACACAAAAAAAGAAAATCAAGAACATATGAATTTGAATATTCAAAAATTCCAATAAATATGATAATTTTTTACAAAACACAAAATATCTCTTATTAACCTATATGAAAAAAATCTCTAATATTAGCAAGTCTAATCCATCAATGTGTAAATTGAATTATATGCTATGACCAGTCAAGTGGAATTTATTCTAGAAATGCAAATCTGAATCAATGATCACAGGTCCATCAATGTAAAATCAAGACATATTATATGATCATACCCATTAACACATAAAAAGCATTACACAAATTACACCCATTCATGATATAAATTCTCAGAAAACTAGTAATATAAAAGAACTTCATCAACTTGATAAAGAGCATTTACATAAAAACTAGAGCTATCATTATACTTAAAGATGAAAGATGATGTTTTTCCCTAGGATCTGTTTAATAGTATTAAAAGCTCTAAGCACAATAAGGTAAATGAAGAGAGAGAGAGAGAAAAGAAAAGAAGAAAAGAAAGGAGAGAAAAGGAGGAAGAGAAAGAGAATAAAGAAGGAAAGACAGGAGAGAGAGAAAGACAGGAAACAAAAGGCATCCAGATTGTAAAGACAAAAGGAAACTTTATTTTCAGATGATGTTATCATCTATACAGAAAACCCTAATCAATCTGTTAAAATTAAATCAGTGAGTTCATCAATGTTGCAGAATACAAATCAACCCTCAAAAATCAATCAAATTTCTATGTACTAAAAGTGTTCATGTAGAAATTAAAAAGCATAATGCTATTTACAATTGCTTTCAAGAAAGTAAAAATTTTAAGTATGAATTATCAAAACATGTATAGAATCTACAATTATATACAGTGAATAAATCTTTGTGTTTGTTTGTTTGTTTTTTCTTTGAGACTGAGTCTCATTATGTTGCCCTCAGTAGAGTGCTGAAGTGTCAAAGGTCACAGCAACCTCACACTCTTGGGCTTAAGCAATTCTCTTGCCTCACCTTCCCAAGTAGCTGGGACTACAGGCACCCACCACAACACCAGGCTATTTTTTTGTTGTTGTTGTAGTTGTCGTTGTTTAGCAGGCCTTGGGCAGGTTTGGACCCACCAACCCTGGTGTACGTGGCCGGCACCCTAAATAAGCCAGGTGCCAAGCCAAATCTTTGGGGTTTTTACACTCAACCTAGAAAAGATGTCAATTGTTCTTAAACTAGTGTATACTTTTAACACAATTCCTATAAAATTCTAGCCACTATTTTTTTCAGATAAACTTATTCTAAAAGGACACTTAGTATCTAAAACACTTTCAATAAAAATGAAGTGGGAAGAATCATTCTTCCAAACGCTAAGGATTACATAGCTACAGTAACCAAAAGACTATATAGTACTGGTGACAGAATGGATACATAGCTCAATGTAACAGAATAGGGAACCCAGAAATACACCCACATAAGTATAGTGAACTTATCTTTAAGAATGTTACAAAAGCAACTCAACAGAGGAAGACTAGACCTTTCACCAGACATTCTGGAGCATTTAGACATCTATAGGTCAAGAAAGTCAACTTCTATCAAAACTTCCTATCTTAAACAGAAAATAACTCAAACAGATCATGGACTTTAATTGAAAAATATAAAACTATAAAACTTTTAGAAAAATAGATGAAAATCTTCAAAATTTACAGCTAGGCAAAGAGTCATTAGACTTGAAACCTAGGGCATGACCCATAAAAGAAAACATGGATGAATTGGACTTGATAACAATAATTTTTAAGTGGTCTCTGAAAGATCTTGTGAAGAAGATTAAAAGACTAATGACTGTAAGAAAATATTTCCAAATCTTATATCTAACAAATTGCTAATACATAGAATATATGAAGATTTCTCAATACTCCACAGTAAAGAATAAAACTATTCTATCCAAAAAATGGACAAAAAACATAAATGGACATTTCACTGAAGAAGATATACAGATGGTAAATATGCACATGAAAAGATGTTCAACATTATGAGCCATTAGAAAAATGCAGGTCAAGACTAAAATAATGTATCACTACACACCTATCAGAGTGGGTAAAATAAAATAAAACCAAATACTGGCAAGGATGCAGAGAAACTGGATCAATAATCCATTGCTGTTGCAATATAAAATAATACAGCCATTTTGGAAATGAATATGTTGGCTTTTTTATAACTAAACATGTACTTATCATGCAATCCAGCAATGGGACTCTTTAACACTTATTCCAAAGAAATCAAAACTTATGTTCACACAAAACTTCCACAAAAATCCTTTTTATAGAGTTTTTAATAGGCCAAAAATGAAAAAAAAATCCAATTTCCTTCAATGGGTGAATGATGGATATACTATAGCATATCCATACCAGGGAATACTACTCAATAACTAACAGAAATGATTATTGCTACAAAAGACAGTTTGGATAGATTCCAAGAGAATAATGCTGAGTTAAAAATATAATCTCAAAAGGATACATACAGTATGATTCCATTTATTAAATATTCTTTAAAGGCAATGAAACAGTTGTATATTTTGATTATGGTGATTGTTCCACAAAGTTACAGATATGATACAATAGGATAGAATTATACACACGTGAAAATGAGTACTTTCAAAACTGATGGCATCCAAATCAACTCTATGTATTGTCATGATGTCAGTTTCCTGGTCTTGATATAATTAATTATACAGGCCCTTTATATTGGGGCTAGATGAGGAGTGCTTTATCTCTAAACATTTTTGCAATATCCTATAAATCCATAATTCAAAGTAAAAGTTAACCAACATATGAGGTCAAAAAATTGCAAGATATTGAAGAAATTCTTATAATACTGGAGGGAACAATATGCAATAGCAAAGATAAATTTGGGGAGTGTTGTAAAGATCTGAAGATGCTGCAAAGAATGGTAAACTTAAGAAGAAAAAACTGGTAGTATGAATCACAATGGGTTTACAGTACTGTTCCAGGAAAAAGGAGGTAAAAATCATCTAAATTTCTCTCTGCCTAGACAATTTTCAGTTTAAACTTTTTGGAGCATGCTTTCTCATTTATATTTATATCTACTTTCAACATGTCAATAGCAAAATATGATTTGTTTTAAAGCTAATAGAGCTAGACTATATGATTTTGTAAACAGATAGCTACCTATATTATATCTTTTCCATGTTAAAGAAGTTGTATCATAAAATTGAATAATGGATACTGATGTTTATATGCAAAGTGAGAAAGAGATACAGAATTACTCTCTGGATAGTTCATGCCAAAACACTTATTTGTCTCCTAAATCCGGCTTTTCAAAGTGAATATGCTGGTAGTATTAAAATGCTTGTGGGAAATAATCACTGAAATTTTCTTTATTTCTTTTTGCAATATTGAAAAACATTATCTCACTTCAGATAAAAGTTTTAAATGTATAGGAATAACCTTTTGCAGAGCAAGATGGTGGACTAGAGACATCACCTTAAAGGCTACTCATGGTGAGACAGGGGAAAGTGGTCCCCAGCCACCTCTGGCAGGGGGAACAGGAGGCACAATGAAGTAGCAGGTGACTTTAGGGGCCAATAAGAAGGTCTGGAGCTGAGGAAAATCAATGCAGAAGGCAGATGTTTGGTATAGGCAGAGACCAGCCAGTTGGCCAGCTATTCCACAGAGATCTGAGGATGGGAAAGTGTTTTCTTACAGTATTTTGACTACAGACTGGGCTTTTTGCTAGAGTAACAAGTAGATTCAGTGTCCAGTGGCCAGAGTTGAATGCCAGGTGGGATAGTTCTCCCACTGGTTTGGCTGCTGGTGAGGCAATGCCATGGTGGGAAGACTGCTTATGTGGGAGGATCAGTCTGTGAAGTACTACTGGATGGCTGGCTCTGGAACCTGCTGATCTGGACCAGCTATCCTTGGGGGTAAGCTGAGTGGCCTCCACATTCCCTGGGAGGGCTACTTTATTGTCAGGAGACACTGTCTGATGGGTCTCCTAGGAAGTTTGGAGAGAACTTTGGGGCACCAGTCCTCCAGGGACTAACTGCTGATAAAGTGAGCAGGCCCAGATTGAGGGAAAAGAAGTAAGGAAGAAAAGATCTGGTCTCCTTTTCTACTAGAGAATGGCTTCTGACACCTATCATATACAGTAAGTCCAGCATATATTCTCCATCTTCTGACAACAATAGAATGTGACCTGGTATCCAGGCAATATAATGTTATATGTATGTGTGTGTGTGTGTGTATGTATATATATATATATACAGATAGATCAATTGAAAAATAGATGGGTACACACCACATATATATGTGTGTGTGTTTATTGTTTTACAGTTTTTGCTTCCTTTAAAATTTTATCTTTTCTTTTTGCTCTTTTGTTATTGCTGTTGTTTTCTCTTTGTTTGTTTGTTTGTTTATTTTTACTTTTTTCAATAGCAGGGCCTCCTCTATTTTTGTTACAGATTTTCAACCCATTTTATTCTTTCTTTTTTATTTCTCTCCTTTTTCTCTATTTTGGAAGAGATTTCTCTACTTTTCTCATCTTTCCCACATAAATTACTCATACAACAGCCAAGATATCACTTTTTAAATGTCTTTACCTTACATGTTATATTTTTATTTTTTATCTATTTCTACTTTTTTCCGATTATTTCACTTATCTGAAGGCTAGGTGGTGTCATAGCATTAGTATGGCTAGGGGATTATGCTATTTGTCTGGCTCAAGGAGACCATAAACTTATGGTCTGGAATGACATTTTAGCTTTTGCCTTTAAATAGAAAGTATTAGTAGGTCCTCATTGCAACATACTGCTGATTTATTTCTATATTTGCAGAGGTGGAGTCTTGTTTTTGCCCAGGATGGTAAGGAGCTTCCAATTTTGAGGGACCATCCAGACTGGTACATTAAAGTCCTAGAGCTGTGGATGTGGTTAAATCACCGCACCAAATACCATCATTTCTCCTGTCACACTCTTTCTTTCTGTCCTTTTTCTATTCTTTAATTCAATTATTTCTATTCACTCCCTTCTTTTTTTCTTCCCTCTTTCTTTTTTTTCTTCCTTCTCACTTTTTACCCTTATCTTCTTATGGCCTATGTCAAAAGGCCACTGAAACACCAAAGCCCTGAGACAAGGTAGTTTGAAATGATGGAGGTAGTAAGAAGGAAAAAGTATGTGAAGGAAGTGAACAATAAGAAAACACACATGAGGAGGACACTACTAAAAAATTCTGGCAACATGAAACCAGTCAAGGTATCATGAGGTAGCTGCCGTAGAGGATTCCACCTATAAAAGAATTAATGGAAATAACAGAAAATTTAAAATATGGATGACAAAAACAATAAAAGGAATTGATGGTAAAGTGGAAAAACAGAACCAAAAAAATGGATAAAGATATGAAGAATATGGAAAGAATATGGTGGAGCCTAAGGATTGTAATTAGGAAACATAAAGATGTTCCCTTGAATCTTTAAGGAGCTTAAGGATTCAATTAGGGAACATAAAGATGCAGCACAAAGTGTCAATAAAATATTAGATCACAGAGAAGGAATCTCAGAGCTAGAGGATAAAGCTCTTGAGCTAACCCAGGCAGTTAATGAGGCAGAAAAGAAGAGAAAGAAAGCAAAACATTAACCAGAGAAACAAGGGATTTCACAAAGTGTTCAAACATACTAATTATAGGTATTCCTAAATGGGAAGAAGAAAGTCCCAAAGGAATGGAGTCTGTACCAGAAGATATCATAAATGAAAAACTTCCCAAATATCCTGAAAGATTTTAAAACACCATTTTTCCGGGACATCAAACTCCAGGTCATTTAAACATAATAAGAACATCTCCAAGACACATTGTAATGAAACTTTTTCCAAAGTCAAGATGAAAAAGAAAATTCTGCAAGCATCCAGGAGTAAGTTCCAATTGACCTGTGGGGCAGATCTACCAGGATCACCGCAGGTGTTGTAACTGCAACTTTCCAAGCCAGAAATAAGTGGTCAGCTACTTTTATCCTTCTAAAAAAAAAAAAAAAGAAAGAAAGAAAGAAAGAAAGAATCAGCCCAGAAGTCTGTATCCTGCTAAACTAAGCTTCAAAATCAATGGAGAAATCAAACTTTTTTACTGCTATGCAAGCATTGAAGATAATCACCACAAAACCAACTCTACAAGAAATACTTAGACCTATTGTCCACACTAAATATCACAATGAACCACCAGCAAAGTAAATACCCAGAAATTAAAGGACAAAACCTAGATTTCACAATGTTACAAAGGATAAAACTAAGCAACAGACTAGCACAAAATAAGATGAATAGTACTCCACCACACCTACCCATTCTCTCAATATAAATGGCTTAAATTCCCCACTGAAGAGGTACAGACTGGCTGATTGGATTAAAAAAAAAAACAGAAGCTATCCATATGCAATCTCCAATAAACACACTTAACCAAATCAGGGCTCAAGGTACAGGGATGGAAAAAACAGTATTTCAGGCAAATGGAAACCAGAAGAAAGGAAGGTCCCAAAATCTTATTTTCAGATACAATTGGATTTCAAACATATAAATTTAAGAAAGATAAAGATGGCCACTTTATTCTGGTCAAGGGAACAGTACAAGAGGATATGTCGATTATAAATATTTACATACCCAACTTAAATGCTCCCAGATTTCTGAAACAAACTTTAGTTGGTCAGAGCAATATGATATCCCACAACACCATAATAGCTGGGCACTTTAATGCCCCTTTGGCAGAATTGGACATATCCTCTAAATGGAAACTAAATAAAGATATAAGAAATTTAAATGTGATGTTAGAAAAAAATGGGCTTAATAGACATATATAGAACACAATATCCCAAAGCTAAGGAGTATATGTTCTTCTTATAAGCACAGTGAACATACTCGAAAATAAGTCATATCCTAGGTCACAAATTAAACCTCAACAAAATTAAAAGAAGGGAAATTGTATCTTGTATCTTTTCAGACTAGAAGGCAATAAAGGTGGAACCCAATTCCAACAAAAATTTTTATCACCACACAAAGGCATGAACATTAACAACCTTATACTAAATGATAGTTGGGTTAGGAAAGGATAAAAGTGGAAATTACTAAATTCCTCAAATGTAACAACACTGAATGTACAAGTTACCAAAACCTGTGGAATACTGCAAAAGTGGTCTTAACAGGGAAATTAATCCTATTAGATGACTCCATCTGAGAAACAAAAAGAGAGCACATGGATATATTATTTTAAGGAAATATAAAAGGGGGTGGTGCCTGTGGCTCAGCAAGTACACTGAATAGGGCATTGGCCCCATATACTGACAGTGGCAGGTTCAAACCCAGCCCCCTGCCAAACTGCAACAAAAAAATAACCGAGTATTGTGGAGGGCACCTGTAGTTCCAGCTACTCTAGAGGCTGAGGCAAGAAAATTGCCTAAACCCAAGAGCTGGAGATTGCTGTGAGCTGTGATGCCAAAGAACTCTACTGTGGGTGACAAAGTGAGACTTTGTCTCTTAAAAAAAAAAAAGAAAAAAAAAAGAAAGAAAAGAAAAGAAAAAAGAAATATAAAAGGTGGAATACTCCAATCCTAAACCCAGCAGAAGAAAAGAAATAACCAAAATTAAAGCAGAAATAAATAAAATTGAAAACAAAAGGATTATTCAGAAAATCAATGAAACAAAAAGTTGGTTCTTCAAAAAGATAAAACCGATAAGCTTTTCACCAGATTAACTAGAAATAGAAAAATAAAAGCTCTAGTAACCTCAATCAGAAATGAAAAACAGGAAATAACAACAGATACCACAGAGATACAAGAGATTATCTCTGACTATCAGAAGAAACTTTATGTCTAGAAATTTGACAATCTGGAGGAATAGTACCAATCCCTGGAATTGTACCATCTCCCTAGGCTTAACCAGGAAGAAATAAGTCTCTTATTCTCAGACCATTATCAAATAGTGAGAGATCAAGCATTGAGATCAAAGAAACAATAAACCATCCTTTAACAAATAAAAGCCCTGGACCAGATGCCTCACACAAGAATTTGTGTTCAGTGAAACATTGTGTTTGATGAAACATTCAAAGATAATAAGCTTGTACACAGGTTGTAGAACCTATTCCAAAACATTGAGGAGGAAGGAAACTCCTCTAACATGTTGTATGAAGCAAACATAACCCTGATGCCAAAACCAAGAAAATACTGAGCTAAAAAAGTAAACTACAGGCTGGGCATGGTGGCTCATGCCTATAATCCTAGCACTCTGGGAGGCCGAGGTGTGTGGATTGCCCTGAACTCACAGGTTCAAGACTAGCCTGAGCAAGAGGAAGACGCTGCCTCTAAAAATAGCCAGGCATGTGAAGGGCACCTGTAGTCCCAGCTTCTTTGGAGGTTGGGGCAAGAGAATTGCTTGAGCCCAAGAGTTTGAGGTTGCTGTGAGCTATGATGCAAGAGCACTCTACTGAGGGTGACAACATGAGACTCAGTCTCAAAAAAATAAAAAAAGTGAACTACATATGAATTTCACTAATGAATATTGATGCAAAAATACTCAATAAAATCCTAGCCAATGGATGACAGCTACACATTAAAAAAGTTATACATCATGATCAAGTACGCTTCATCCCAGGGATGCAAAGCTGGTTTAACATACACAAATCAATAAAAATATTTCATCATATCAATGGACACAAACACAAATACCAAATGATCCCCTCAATAGATGCAAAAAAAAGTATTTGATAAAATTCATCATCCTTTTCTAACAGGAACATTTAAGAATATAGGCACAGGTAGTACATTTCTTAAAATTATTGAAGCCATCTATGACAAACCCACAGCAAACATTATACTGAATGGTGTAAAATTGAAAGCTTTTCCACTTAGAACTGGAAAGAGATAAGGATATCCTATATCCCCACTACTATTCAACATGATGATAAAAGTTCTAGCTAAGGCAATCAGGCAAGCAGAGGGTATAAAGGGCATCCAAATGGGGACAGAGGAGGCCAAACTCTCACTTTTTGTGGATGACATAATCTAATCCTCAGAAAACCCTAGAGACTCAACCACAAGACTCCTGGAAGTTATCAAGAAATACAGTCATGTCTCACGGTATAAAATCACTGTGAAAAAATCAGTAGCCTTTGTATACATGAATAACATCCAAGTAGAGAAGCTAATAAAAGAGGAGATATAATTGCCTTCACAATAGCTTCAAAGAAAATAAAATACCTGGAGTATACCTAACAAACAAGGTGAAGGACCTCTACAAAGAGAACTATGAAACCCTAAGAAAAGAAACTGCAGCAGACAGTAACAAAGTGAAGAACATACTACACTCTAGGCTGAGAGAATCAACATTGTTAAAATGTCTATAGTACCCAAAGCAATTCACAGACTCAATGCAATCACCATTAAAATACCAACATCCTGGGCGGCACCTGTGGCTCAGTAAGTAGGGCACTGGCCCCATATACAGAGGGTGGTGGGTTCAGGCCTGGGCCCAGCGAAACTGCAACAAAAAAATTAGCCAGGCACTGTGGTGAGTGCCTGTAGTCCCAGCTACTTGGGAGGCTGAGGTAAGAGAATCACCTAAGCCCAGGAGTTGGAGGTTGCTGTGAGCTGTGACACCACAGCACACTACCGAATGCGATAAAGTGAGACTCTGTCTCTAAAAAAAAAGAAAAAGAAAAATACCAACATCCTTGTAAGATGCTAGGTGTGGTCCCACCAATTACACTCCCTCCACCCATCCTGCCCCTCCCCTCCCTTTCCCTTTTCCCCTTCTTCTTGGTCTATAATTGAGTTATAGCTTTCATAAGAAAGGTATAAATTGGTTTCATAGTAAGACTGAGTACATTGGATACTTTTTCTTCCATTCTTGAGATACTTTGCTAAGAATGTTCCAGGTCCATCCATGTAAACATGTAAGAGGTACTTGTGAAATTTACTAGGTGTAGAGAGGTACTTGTGAAATTTACTAGGTGTAGAATATAAATGTCTTAACACAATAACTAAGAAAATGCTGTAAAGGCTACATTAACCAGTTTGATGAAAACATTTCAAATTGTATATAAAACCAGCACATTGTACCCTATGATTGCATTAATGTACACAGCTATGATTTAATAATAAAAAAATAATAGAGACATAAAACAAAACAAAAATAAAATAAAATATCAATATCACACTTTACAGAATTGGAAAAAATAGTTCTTCATTTTGTATTAAACCAGAAAAAACACATATAGTCAAGGGAATTTTTAGTAATAAAAAATACGCTGGAGGCATTAGTCTACCAGACTTCAGGTTTGCTACAAGTCCACAGTGGTCAAAAAGCATGATATTGGCACAAAGACTGAGACATAGATATATGGAACCAAATAGAAAACCAAGAGATGGAACCAGTCTCTTAAAGCCATCTAATCTTTGATAAATCTATCTATCTATCTATCTATCTATCTATCTATATATATATACACATATATATAAGCATATATTGGGGAAAATAACCCCTATTCTATAAATGGTGCTGGGAGAACTAGATAACTATATATACAAGACTGAAACTGGACCCACCTTTCACCACTTACAAAAATTGACTTGAGATGGATAAAAGATTAAAATCTAAGATATGAAATAATAACAATCCTATAAGGAAGTGTGAGAAGAACTCTTGAGGATATCAGCCTGGAGAATGATTTTATGAAGAAAACTTTAGCTTCAATCACAATAACAAAAATAAACAAATGGGACTTAATTAAACTGAAAAGCTTCTGCACAGCTAGGACACAACAATTAAAGCAAACTGACAACCTTCAAAATGAGAAAAGATATTTGCATATTATGAATCTGACAAGGTTTGATAACTAGGATCTGTAGAGAACTCAAATTAATGAACAAAAAGAGCAAATAATCCCATCTATTACGGTGCAAGAGACATGAAGAGAATCTTCTCTGACGAACGGCTAATAAACATGGAAAAAATGCTCAGTGGAGAATCTTCAAAGAACTTAAATTAGACTTCCCATTTGACCACACAATCCCAGTACCAGGCATCTACCCAGAAGAAAAAAACCATTCTATCGTACAGACATTTGCACATAGAATGTTTATTGAAACCCAATTTACAATCACCAAGATGTGGAAACAACCAAAATGCCCATTAACTCAAGAGTGGATTAACAAGCTGTGGTATATGTATACCACGAATACTATTTAGCTGTAAGAAGAGATGGTGACTTTACATCTTTTGTATTAAGGTGGATGGAAATGAAACATATTCTTCTTAGTAAAGTATCATAAGAATGGAAAAACAAACATCCAAGGCACTCAATTTTATTATAAAGGCAGTAGACATCTAACACACACCCACATAGGAGAAAAATTTAATTCTATTCAAGTTGGGGTGAGGGGGAACTAGGGAGGAAGAAAAGGAGGGGGGAATTAGTGTGCTCCCACTTAAAGAGCACAAGTTAGGGGAACATGGCATAACTTAGGGGTGCAAAAAAATTCAAAAATTGTGAACTGGTTGTTTGTACCCTCATAATAACCTGGAACTTAGAAAAAACAAATTTATAGAAACAAAAGGAAATATACTTTATCTTTACAATCCAATTCATATCATTTTTAGCAATTGTTTGAGATATTAAAAATCTAGAGATGTTTATATTATGATGAGTGAGTTTATGCAAGAAGGGAACCAATAGCAGACTTTAACAAGTAGTTCTCTTAACTGCTTTTAAAAAATTGTAAAACATTTTAAGCAGCTATAAACAAAAGGAAGATAAATCTCTTAACAGAAATTTTACTCGGTTATTTAGGAAATACTATTATCTCAGAAGGAATACATTTCATTTTCTCTATTTAGTTATGTGAATTTCACCGATGCATATGTATGCTTTTGTTAGGCCAAACAGCATGAGGTAGTTTGAGTGCTTATTTTCTTCTGCTTTCTTCCTGTTTTCCTTTTTTTTTTTTTTTGATTAAGAATTATACATCAAGGGACAGTGTGTTATTCTGTGGCAAAATATATACCTACAGGCAAATCAGGAGGTAGCATTTAAGCACTGTTGCTATGGATGGAAACTTGAGGCTGGCAATATTTTCTAATTAGAAGTTTGCTCTGAGTGATCTTCTTCAAATCCATTAGGCTTTTAAATGTTAAACTATGATTGGTTTTTAATATATTTTTCTTGATTACAGCTGTTAGGGAAAATTTTATGTGAAAATTTTCCAGAAATATTATATGAAACAGGATAATAGAAAACAATTAAATTTCTGCTAGGCATCTCTACCTGATTGTACATAGGCAACTCAAAATTAGCATATCCTATACAGAACACTATCATTTTTTTATTCATTCCTTCTGTGTTCCTATTCTGATAAATTGCTTTAAATTTCTTGCAACTCCCAGATTAGAAATTTTAGCTTGTTGTTTCTCCACCAGGGCAGCACATTAAAATAGCATAGAAAGTTTGATTTTAATTAATGTAGATTTTTAGAGAAGTTTTAGATTTACAGAAAAGTTGATAGGAAAGTCCAGAGTTTTTACATACCTCCCCTCAATCCCATACACAAATTCCTTTAAATTTACATCTTCTATCAGTGAGGTGCATTTGTTAGAATTCATGAACCAATAATGATATATTATTGTTATTAACTAGAGTCCATAGTTTTCCTTAGAATTACTTTTTGTTTTACATTCTATTGGCTATAGACAAATGTCAAAAACATGTAGTAAACATGTATCCATCTAGATAGTACACAGTGCCCTAAAATTCGCTGGCCTCCCCTATTCATCTCTCTCTCTCTTCCCCACAACTCCTGGAAACTACTAATATTTTTACTGTTTCTACCATTTGCCTTGTCCAAAATTTCACGTTTAGATCATAAAGTTTGTTGCTTTGTCAGATTGGCTTTTTTCTCTCAGCAGTATGCTTTTAAATTTCCCCCTATGTTGTTTCATGGCTTTGATAGCTAATTTATTTTTCTCTTTGAATAATATTCCATGGCACAGATGTACCACTTTTTTTTTCTTTTTCTCCATTCACCTATTACTTCCAAGGTTTGGTAATTATGATAATGTTCTTATAAACATTCATGTATAGGTCTTTGTGTGGACATAAGTTTTGAACTCATTTAGGCATATATCAAGAAGTGAGATTGCTGGATCATATGGTAAGAATATGTTTAGCTTTGCAAGACACTACCACACTTTCTTCCAAAGTAGCAATAACATTTTGCATTCCCCCCGAGCAATGAATGAGTTTCTATTGTTCCACATTCTTATCAGCATTTGTTGTGGTCAATATTTGGAGTTTTAGTAACTCTATTAAGGTGTGTAGTGTTATCTTCCTATTCTTTACATTGTTCTAATCATCTCATGGCAAATGATATTGAGTATATTTTAACATGATTATTTTCCATCTACACGTCTTCTCTGGTGAGCTGTCTATTCAGATATTTTACACATTTTTTATTGGTTTGGATTTTTTCTTATTGTTACATTTTGTGAGCTTTTTATAGATTTGAAATATCAGTCCTTTATCAGATATGTGGATTACAAAGACTTTTTCTAGTATGTGGTTAATCATTTTATTTTCTAAAATGTGCCGTTCACAGAATAGACGTTTATAATTTTAAAGAAGTTTCATTTACCGACTTTTTTTTCTTTCATGAAACATGCTTAAGGCCTATTGTCTTTGTCTAGAGGTGAAACCTAGGCAATTGTATTTTTAAAGCCCATCCATGATGCTGTGATTCTCATATACAGATAGGATGAGAAATTACTACTAAGATAGTAGCTTTAGAGTCATCTTAGGTTATGACAGCCCTTAAAGCCTACAACTCAGGTTATAGTAACATTTTTGAACCTGTTGGTGAAAACTGCCTATTTCTCCTATTTTTTCAAAGTACAAAGTGTGTTCCAAGTATATTAATAAATGACTCATAAGGCCTTTCAGGGGCCATCAGCAGAGCATAGCAACATTTCAATGTAAGAATTCTAACTACATCTTAGAAGTGTTCCCATACTCATATGAAGGACATCCATATTTTAAATGATTATATATCACCATGCTCCACTTAAATATTTAGTCCTAAATATTTTTGATAGGGCATGTTCATGGTGCCCTATTTGCTTCATTAGAAAGCATCTTTCCACCACCATGGCCTCTTATCACCATGTACTTTTTATTCTACCTTTCAATGACTTCTATGTTCTATTTATTCCACCTTCAAATGATTTTCACTTGTTTCTCAATATCTTAAATGCTTTCACTATAACTACCATGATTCAGACCCTCATCATCTTGCATAAAATTTATCAACTGTCTTCCTGAAACATTAGTTGAATTCCTACTGCACACTGAAAAAAAAGGCTAATTTACTTAGTAAGACATGAGAAGTCCCTGTAAGTAGGCAGCATAATTTTAATATATATCAAAAGACCGTTAAGCCTATAGAATTGATGAGAATTATGAATATTAGATTTACTAGATCTGAGATTATTGTCCTATTCCTCCTCTTGCTATTACTTCCTAAACCATGACACATCTTCCTCAACACTTGTCTTACCTCATCTTCCAATAACCTTTAACTTTAGCAATCTCTCTGTTCTCTGAAACCTAATTGTACTAATAATCATTTTACCATAAAGTTTATGATTTATTGGCTTCAAGTAATTTCATTACTATCAAAGTATTCTCCTAAGAAAAACTGTTTGATGATACTTGAGAATAGGAATCCTCTCTTTCTTTGCTTAGCATTTCCAATATCACCTAATGTAAGTCTGGGTATGTATTCATAAATTTTAACAATTGATTTAGTAAACTATAAAATTCTAAGACTTTTCAGCATCCATCAGTGTTGCATGAAGTTTCTTGTGAGTAGTCGGTGATGCCAGGTGTAGATTTGCATTGAAATTGTATATATAAGGGGGCTACCACTCTTTGTGGCAAATAGCAAAAATCTTTATTTCTTCCCAGCTTAAATAGCTGGTGCTGCATGTACATGCTGTTAATGAATATTCATACCATTACCTCACTAAC
>NW_003852505.1:5171626-5182287 GCF_000181295.1 Otolemur garnettii | reverse complement strand
TATACTCAAAATAGTAGCCATGGAAAAGCAGACTGTTAACTCCTTATCCCACTTCTTGATAGACATGGAAACTGCCGTAGGGGAAAAACGCCAATTGTTTGCCTGCTCTTTGCATCCTCAGGCCATCTGAAGGCAGTAACTTAATCTTGCAAAACCACAATTTGGAGGTCCTTGAGACATGCCGGTGACACATTTATACACCCTAGCCTCCTGGCCTGAGCACAGGAATTTTACCTCCTTTGTGCTAGGTCAAATGGAGTTCTGCCTCAGTTTCTCCTGAATTGTGCCAGACAAGATCTATACATGCTCGCTCTCAGAAATCGCAGAGGCAAAGACATATAGGCTTTTCGCCTATACATCAGTCCATCAATATAGCTCTTTTACTTATACAATTACTTCAATATTTATATTTCTATTGATTGCCCATATGCCAGGAACTTTGCTATGTACTAGAGATGGAAATATTAGTAAGACTAGGTCTCTGCCTATAGAGGAAACTGAGCCCTGATCTTTAGCACAAAACTCACTTCCTGCTTGAGAGACCTGGGGAATTAAGAGAATGGCATGTGAGTTGGGTGCATGCAGGAGATCAGAAAAGTGGCCTCCAAGAGAAAATGTATGTGTGAGGTGTGGTAATAATAATTATGGTCAAGATTCTCTAGATTCCAAAGGTCTCTTGATGCTGGAGGCAAAGGTTGTGCTCAAGGTCTGTGGTTTTGAAAACCAAGTGGAGACATTCTATCTGACACTTTCCATATCCTCCCCTTTTTAATCCTGATGTCTGATAAGTAACTTTTAAATACTTTTTCCTGCTGTATGATAATAAATACAGACCCGAGGTATACTTTGGAGGGCTCCTCCAGGGTTCCTCAGTCGATTGAGATAGACAGACTTTGTGTCAAGCCTCTTCGTACCTTGCACCAAGACCCTCTCTTCTGGTGACCCCAAATTCCATAACCTTGCTATATATGTAAGACAAGAAGTTATACTCTGTTTGAAGAAACATACATGGAAACATATTATACTGCCATTACTAAGCTCTCTTAGAGAAAAGCATAGGTTTCTATGGTCACACAAAAGATCAATCAATCCAATTAGGGGTTGAATATAGATAAACTTTCTTAGAGGAAATGACATTTAAATGCAGTTTAGTCATAAGAAAGAGTAAAGATTCACTCATAGGTATTTACCAACTGAAATTAATGTACAATGCATTAGAACACAAATGCACACACACACAGGGTGTCCATCAAATTTGTGTGCAATTTAAAATAAAATTGTGTGTACACAAACTTGATGGGCACCCTGTAAAACAGCTTTATGTGTAATAATCTTAAGTTAGGAACTATTCAAATATCCATAAAGGATAAAATGTATATAAAAATGTTTTCAATAGAATACTAAATAGCAATAAGAATGTGTGAACTACTTCCTTAAGTAAACACAGAGATAAATCTCACAAACATAATGTAGAGAAAATGAAGCAATATATAAAGAAATACATAAGGTACAGTCAAATAAATTTAAAAAATAGACAAAATACTCTATTGTAAAAGTGGAGAGATTTGATGAGAAGGAAATAGCTGCCTTAAGGTATTATCAAGAATTTTATAAGAGTACTGTTAAGGTTCTCTTTCTTCATCTGAGTGGTAGATACATGGCATTATTCATGGATATGAACTGACCAAGAGTAAGAAATGTGGTATGGGTTAGAAAAATAAAAGAAGTTAAATATTATTATTGAATACCAAAATTTCAGGCATCAAATTGCAAGAGATGAAGCTGGAAGGCTTAAAAACATCAAGCAGAGATGAGACTTTATCCTGAAGATACTTTGGAAGCAATGAACTATTCCAAGCAGAGAAAAGGTATAATAACTCTATTTTAACATTTTCCTGGATTTTCTGGGGGAAAATACTTTGCAGAGAAATAAACAATGGGAGTAGAAAGACAGAAGAGAGGCTATTGGAGTAGTTGGAATGACAAACAAAATTATAGTGAGGTGTAATAGCGAAGATAGAGAAAAGTGGACATAATTCAGATATATTTTAAAGGTAATGTTGACAGAATCTGGTCATCAATTATATTTGGTAGCTGAAGAGAAAGAGAAAAATTAGGAATGATTTTTGGATTTCTAGATTTGTCTTATTAATTTATTTCTCAGAAGAAATTGCGTTCTTGCAACAGATGTGTTTTAGGCTGTAAATCTGGACAGAGAAAGACCAGAGATGCATAATGCCAACATTTATCTGCCCTAATCTTAGCCTGATCACCTTCCCATCACCTTACACACACCATAGTAAGTTGTAGACCCATCAATGTCTTGCTTCTTTTCCCCATACTACTCTCCTGCCCTATCCTAGCTATTGCTTTATTGCTGTCCAGTCATACATTACCCCACTCCCTGGGGAGGAACTCAAAAGATATTACACTACTCTAAAGTATTAACTACAATGATATCTTTTGAAAGAGGGCTACACATATTAATGTATTTTGCCAATAGAATTTTGTCAAAGGCTTGACTTTGTCCCTGTAACCAGCTTGGTTACAGGGACAGAGTAACCTTTATTGGCTGATCTTGATTTCTGTAAGTCAACTCTTCATTTACTCTTGATACAGAGTTTCCCAAACTGTGATCTGTAAACAAGTGTAGTCGGAATTCCAGGAAAACCTGTTAATAAGATAGAGTCTCAGACCATATCCACTTCATCTATCTTAAATATAAATCTACTTGATCTATCTTCAATATAAATATGGGGATGTGCCTGTTTTTGCAATAATGTAGAAATCAAAGGCAAGAAATGTAGTTAACTGACATGATGGTGTGGAATCGGGATCTAGAAGGCTGACAGAAGCTACAATTATTATTTTCCTGTCTTTAGCTGATTAAAACATCAGCACACATTTTCATTCTCCTCTGTGGGTCTACTTTAGTCTTCACTCACTCTCTCTCTCTGAAATTTTATTTTCTTAAGTTATTCATAAACATGATTCAGACATGGTAGATCCAGAATAGCATCCTTAGTTCCTGAATCTAGATATTCTCAGTGTCCATCACTGATTGTTAGTTACAGCAGGGACTACAATTGTAATACCTCAATTCCAAATTCCTAGCATAGAGAAGGTGAACAATTCTCTATGTAGCAAGTGTAATCCTGGTTCAAGCAACCATGGATAGAGGAGAAAGTCACATGACTCACTATTCACCCACTAGACTGTGTGAATAGACTCTCTAAGAACTGAATATAGGTAGGTACTAGATCAAATGTCTATAGCAGTTGTAAGAGATTTGAGTATTCTGAATTATGAAAATCTCCTTCATCCAGTCAGTGAACTGTGCCTTCATAAATCTGGAGTATTTTATCAACCTATATACACTTGTTTGTGTCACTCTTCCCTCTTTTTCATATTCTCTAGAGCATATATCTATTTATTCTTTCATTTGTTCTTTTCTTTTCTTCTTCTTCTTTTTTTTTTTTGAGACACAGTTTCACTTTTTTACCCTCAGTAGAGTGCTATGGCATCATAGCTCACAGCAACCTCAAACTCTTGGGCTTAAGCAATTCTCTTGCATCACTCTCCCAAGTAGCTGGGACTATAGGTGCCTACCACAATGCCTGGCTATTTTTAGAGACTGGGTCTCTCTCTCACTCAGGCTGGTCTTCAAATTGTGAGCTCAGGGCAATCCACCTGCTTCAGCCTCACAGAGTGCTAGCATTACAGGAGTGAGCCATTAAGCCATATTTCATTCGTTCTTCTTTTCATTTTCTTTATGGTTTAATTCCTTATTTCTCCATTCCTTTCCCTCTCTTGCCATCCCTCTCTGGATCCCTCCCTCCTTCCCTTCCTCCTTCCTTGTTTCTCTCTCTTCTGATTAATGCCAGTAGTGCATTAATCCTTATAAGATACAGCTTTAACTATTATCAGGAACACAAATTTAATGGAATATGATAGTGAGAACAGATTGACATTGTCAAGGTTAATAGCCAAATCATCTGTAACAAGATATATTTAAAGTCAAATTGGCTATTTTATTCATGGCATTTGAAAATGTGAATAGCATTATGTAAATGTATCTGAAGTATTTCACTGTTTCATCTTGGATGGATAACTGCAACAGTGTCAAAGTTGGATCTGTGGGCTTTTAGAAATCTCAGACTTTAAATTCATTCCAGGATGCCTTTCCCTCTGAAAAGAGAAATGCCAGGGGAAATTGTCATACAAAGGAAGAAAGGGAATTAATGATTGTAGTTTATGAACAATGATGAGCCTCCTG
The DNA here is from genome assembly GCF_000181295.1 of Otolemur garnettii. Taxonomy (NCBI): domain Eukaryota; kingdom Metazoa; phylum Chordata; class Mammalia; order Primates; family Galagidae; genus Otolemur; species Otolemur garnettii. The sequence continues at coordinate 5,178,011 of NW_003852505.1, read as the reverse complement.
AAATTTTTATTCAATAAAAAGCTGAGCAATGTCACAGAAAAGACAAATCTATTGGCAGTCCAGTCATACCTTACCCTACTCATTGGGTAGGCACTCAAAGGCCATTAGACTACTCTGAAGTACTAACTACAATGATGTCCTTTGAAAGAGTGCTACTCACATTAATGTACTTTGCTAATAGAATTTTGCACAAGGCTGAACTTTGGAAATTTCAGAACAGTCTTAGCTCTGCTACCTCATTACCTTGGTGAAACTTCAGTTACTTGTTAATTATCTATGATAATAGTCATCTGAAAAGATCTACTGCCTTCTGAAGAACAAACTAATAAATGTTTTTGATAAGAGTTCATTTAAATGAAACAAACAAATTAGAAGAGAAAATTAAGGGCAAAGTGAACTTTTAAAGAAACAAGAAACAAATCAATTAATACATTTCAATTTATGATAGGAAAATAACATATTCTGCAAATAATTTCTGTTCTATTTTCCTCCATAGAGAACAACAAACCAGGCAGTGCCTATGGCTCAAAGGAGTAGGGCACCAGCCCCATATGCCAGAGGTGGCGAGTTCAAACCCAGCCCTGTCTAAAAACTGCAAAAAAAAAAAGGAAAACAACAAACTCAAAGTTTCTCAAAGCAATTGAACTTTTTATTATTAATAATTTCCTAAACTCAAATTCATAGAAATAAATTGTATATGGTACCTACCTACTCCACACAAGCATTGAGTTGGGCCCCCAGGACAAATATATATGGTATTTCCACTACCATCTTAACACTAAAAAACTATTAGGAAAAAGCTCACATGTACATAAACTTTTACTGAAGTTAGTTAGATGTAGTAACATGTTGGCAACCAGGAAAAGAGGAGAAAAGAGAAAACAGGTTTTTATCAGGGTTTACTGAAGAAATGAATTAGAGTGGGTCTTTGGAGGCAGTTTAAAACACTTTTTTTAAGAAGCCTATCTAGCCATCACTGGGGATTGAATAGATGGGGAAAAGAAGAATGACAACTGGGATCATAAAATTAGAATATGAATGAGGAGATAGATAAAATATTGTAAGACAAAAAAATGGGTTAGATTTCGTGAATGACTGTGTGAGGAAGGGAAGAAAGATAATAAAGTAGAATTAAGAGGGGCTACATTTTTGTGGGTGGTGACTGGGCAGATGGTGGAATCATAACAGAGAAAATATATGAAAATAAGAACACACGTTTGGAGAAGAGGAAGGGAAATAATGACATGATTGACTTTGCATAGAAAGTTTGAAATCTACAAACATAGCCATAAAAATCACCTAAATAGAAATGAGTATAAAATGTCCAGAATAAAATGAAAGAATAATATATGAAAATACAAAGACATACAAGCAAACCTTTAAGAAAAATAAGACATAAAACTATTGCATCTTAGTCTTTGGAATAGATAGATAATAAAGGTGGAAAGGACAAAGTACATCATTGTTATGAATAGAGAATGCATAGCATAATGCTATGAAATATATAAAAAGTTATCTATAAAGAACATAAAAAGAAAATCAGAGAGTTAAGGAAAAAATATGCAGAGAAAAATACCGAACCAAAATAGATAAGTCCTTCAAAAAGAGGGTGGTTGGTTAACAGGGTTATTTCTGCCTATTTTCTCATAGTGATTAGTAATAAAATACTTGAATCCTGAATATATATGTGATTTAAAAGTTTGTTACCTAGCAGAAGATATGCCAATAAATGAATAAAATCAATAATTTCATATCAAGCAGATGAAATAGTCAATTTTACCTTTAACAATGCTTGTTACTATCTCATCTGGTATGTAAAAAGAATGTGTGTGTATGTGTGTGTGTTACGTTATATACTCACAAGTATCTGGGCATAGGTGGCAAGTAAATGGATGAGGAAAATACATATGAATATGCTATATGTCTGTATCCCTATTTCTGTCTACATTAATGTAAAAGTAAAGGTTACTCTAAGTATGTACCCTCACGATCTTTTTGAAGATTTCCTCTCTGACAAAGTTAATATTGACTATGCCAACACCTGACTGTAACTATCTCTAACTGAGACCCAGTCGCTCCTTTCTTTCTTTGTAAAATCCAGTGGCTAGCAGCTTCACCAGAGACAAAATAGCAAGCTCTATGTAGTATTCTTTTATCCTAGAATCTGTCACACTGCCTAATGTAGCGTGAAAGGATAGACACACTATTTAAACCTTCACACTTGATAGTCATAACACAATCATTTAAACTACCCTAATTGGTTCATCATGGAAGGGTAGGCTGTGAATGGATTGTTCATTGAGGCACTTGGCCAAAGACTTCATAGTATATCCTGGAAGAGCTCCTTGCTTGAAAGGGTTTCTGTTCAAAAAATAACTTGGAAAGAAATTCCAGCCTAGATATATTCCAGAATATCATCATGGTTTATTTAAAGTCTCACTAAAAATTGAAGACCTCCTTACTAGAACTCTTTGAATGGCATGAAAAATAGATTACTATTTCTAGCACAGATTCTGTGTGGCATAAGAATCATAGCATGAAAGAACAATTAGGAAATGTTAAGCATCTTCTGTTTATACCCAAAATATACATGCTTATTAATTACTCATTTAGCCTGCAGGTTGTGCTTTTTAAAAAATATATATTAGGAACATTAAATTAATAAAAAATACATTTGAGGGCTGGGTGTGGTGGCTCATGCCTGTAATTCTAGCATTCTGGGAGGCCAAGGCATGTGGATTTCCTAAGCTCATGAGTTCCAGACCAGTCTGAGACAGAGCGAGACCCCGTCATTTAAGAAAAAAAGACAGACATTGTGGCATGGGCCTATAGTTAGCTACTCAGGAGGCTGAGGTACGAGGATCACTTGACTCCAAGAGTTTGAATTTGCTGTGAGCTATGATGCCATAGCACTCTACCAAGGGTGACAAAATGAGACTCTGTCTCAAAAAAAAAAAATACATTTGAGATATGGAAGCAGGTTTCAGAGTTTAACCACAGAGAACCTAACTGAATCAACTGCTTTCATAGAAAAGTCCCCTTATTAGGCCAAAGGTTGATATATAAATCAATATTGCTTTTGAAACTGACTTTTATATGAGAAAATGATTTGTAGAGGGTGGTGCCTATGGCTCAGTGAGTAGGGCACTGGCCCCATATACTGAGGGTGGAGGGTTCAAACCTGGCCCCAGCCAAACTGCAACAACAACAACAACAAAAAAAAATAGCTGGGTGTTATGGCAGGTGCCTGTAGTCCCAGCTACTCGGGAGGCTAAGGCAAGAGAATTGCCTAAGCTCAAGAGCTAGAGGATGCTGTGAGCGTGACTCTGGCACTCTACCAAGGGCAAAAAATGAGACTCTGTCTCTACAAAAAAAAAAAAAAAGAAAGAAAGAAAAAAATAATTTTTAGACCTGCTACATGTTATTCCTTACTTCCAAAATCATATTGCATCCATCTTTAGCTCTAACAAAAATAATTAGAAAAGCATATGAAATAAACTAAGCATATTTCATAGCAAAGTTTCTGTAAAAACAAGGTCAATCTGAATCTACATTTTGAATATATATGTAACTAATTAGAAGGATTCTTGCTGCCAAAAACATTTGAGAAAGTTTTTCTCTCAATATCACAAATTGTATATTTCTCACCATATTCTAACTCAGCATTTCCATAGCCCTGATCCCGAAGTGATGCAAATTGTAGCCAAAATTTTAAAATATCCAAAGACCTTTATTTGTAAGAAGTCTAGGAGATAAAGTTGGGAAGAATTGTTGAAGCTGTATCTGCATGGTATGGTTTTCAATATTTATGTATTCACAACAACCCTTGTTGTTCTAGTCCCTTAGTTGAAAGAGAAGTTAAATGATGCCAATATATTTTAGATTTCTGTCTTCCCTTGAGATCATTTCTAGCATACTCGTTTAGTTTTTGGCTCAGAAAGTTTTGACTCTTTATTCATTTCTTAGAATAAGACAAAACATACAAAATATAAAGAATTTATAGAAATATTTTGAGAAAGGATGCTGAAAATTCATTCATGTATCTGGCTATTTCTACTTTGAGAACGTTAAGGCGAGTGAACTGCCTTGTTAAACCAGTAGAACATTATGTTCTAACTTCAAAACAGTTCTTTTTAGGTAACATACATGTTAAGACTCTAAGAGTTTAACTTGTGTGCCAACCAAGTTGCTCCTTCTCTAGTTAAGTGTACTCTCACTTCTGTTTTTGTATATATACACACCTACTATCTAAGCTATATTTATTTGCACATACTTGTTAGGTAGGAACTATACCTTCTGTTTATTTACAGACACTCTACTTATTATACAATGCCTAGTTGAGTGTTCTTTGTAACTTACAGAGTGATCTTCACAGAGTAGACACTTAAGTGCTTGTGCTTAATAACATAATTAACATAAAGTGATAATTCTATAAATATTGTTCACTTACTGGTGTTGTTACTCTGAACACTTTTCTAAATGTTATTTAGGAGAGTTATTTTTCAAATCTGAGTCGTTTATTTAGTATCATTCATCATGCTTAAGCAATAGAAAATAGAATGGCATACTAATTTATTATGAAATAATCCTCCCAGCTTATCACATTTAAGCATCCTTCCCAAGTGATTGTTTCTGATCTTAGTATCAGCTACTATCATTTTTACTGAAACCCTCTCTTGTCAAAATTCACTGAATACTCCTTTCAGACCTCATCATCTTCTAAGCCAGTGGTTCTCAACCTTCCTAATGCCACAACTCTTTAATACAGTTCCTCATGTTGTGGTGACCTCCCAAAAGAATTTTGTGGTTGGGGGTTACCACAACATGAGGAACTGCATTAAAGGGTCATGGCATTAGGAAGGTTGAGAACCACTCTTCTAAGCTTTGCTATGAATCCCTTTAAATTCACCTGTGCATAGATAGTAAAACTGTACATAAAAGTATTTCATGTCCTGCATGACAGCGGTTTAATATAACAAATGAGTATTTGTGGAGAAGATTAAGTTCTTATATAATAAAGGACAATTTTAATTTAGAGAGAATATGCTTTTGGATTAGTTAAATCAAAGGAGTGATACCTGAGAAATTATTTGGTAATGATACCTACAATTGTCAGAAATTGACAACAATATTCTGAATGAATAACCTAACAGAAAGTAATCAGCCACTAAAAATGATGGAGACTTTATATTTTTTGTATTAACCTGGATGGAAGTGGAACATATTATTCTTAGAAAAGCATTACAAGAATGGAGAAACAAGAATCCTATGTACTCATTTCTGATATGAGGACAATTAATAACCTAGTACATGGTGAGGGGTGGAGGATAGGGAAAGCAGAGAGAGGGAAGGAGGGAGAGGTGGGAGGGTCACAGTGTGGGGTACACCTTTAGGGGACAGGACATGATTATAAGAGGGTCTTTATCTAACAAATGCAATTGATGTAACCTGGTTCTTTGTACCCTCAATGAATCCCCAACAATAATAATAAAAAGAACCTGGAAAGTATACCTGAAATAAATAAGTTATGCCTAACAGAAAAAAATTACAAAATAGTAATAAAATACCATCTACCTACTTCTGAAATAGTCTCTCCTTATAAATTTGTATCATCAGACTCTGACACCAATATCACCTGTCACTACCCTATAAAAATATGGAATAGCTTTAGTTTTATTTGTATACACAAACACAAATGTAGCTTTATTGGTTAATGCTCCTTTGGTTTATTTTAAGCTATATTCTCTAAAGTAAGGTTAGGCTGTCTTACTTAGAGATACTCTATTTCTCACAGAAACTGTCACTTCTAAGTGTAGAGTGTAAATGTCCTAACACAATAATTAAGTAAGTGAGGAGAAGGCTACGTTAACCAGTTTAATGTAACCATTCCAAATTACATATAAAATCAGCACATTGTACCCCATAAATAAATTAATGTATACAGTTATGATTTAATAAAAATTAAAAAAGAAAAAAATGAAACTGTCTCTTCTTTCACAAAGCCACTGTCAATCTTCTGATTCTTTCTAAATCCTCCCTTAGATTGCCTCTTGCAGCTCACAAAGTGAATAAGCATTCTAAAATGGTAAGACCATTCAAGGATTTTACTCATATTTTTCTTGTCCTTGTTTAAACACAGTACAAAATAATGTATTACAAAAAAACACATTAAACATTTATTAGTTATTGAACAAATATGGGTCCTGAAAAGAATCCTTTATAACCAAGCATCTATAGAATATTAATCCCAAGATCCTCATAAGCCTTTGAAACTAGACTTACCGGCTCGGCTCCTATAGCTCAACCGGCTAAGGCGCCAGCCACGTACACCTAAGGTGGCGGGTTCGAATCCCCAGCCCGGACCCGCCAAACAACAATGACGGCT
>NW_003852505.1:5151232-5171602 GCF_000181295.1 Otolemur garnettii | reverse complement strand
CTTCTGGGGTACAGTGTGGGGTTTTCACATGCAATCTGAAATACTTCCATCAAACTGGTCAACACAGAGAGCCCAAGAATTTGAGGTTGCAGTGAGCTATGATGATGATGCTGCACTTTAGTCCGGGTAACATAGAACATATCTCAAAAAAAAAAAAAAAAAAAAGAAAGAAACTAGACTTACCATCTCAGGTAAATATGCTTCCAGGGGGCCTTCCCAGAAAAAACTCAGAAGGCATAAGATCTATCAATTATCAGCCCACTAAAAAAGCACTTGGCCATCAGTTTGCCCTGGGATGAGGTACAGTAGCTATATATGAATCTTTCCTTATGCATTTAAATTGTACTTTCCTTCCTCTTGGTGCCACCACATTTTCCTAATTATTTTAATTGCCTGAGCAATTATCATCTGTCAGTTCAGAAATTAAAGAGAAACAATGATAAATACCAAACTTTGGATATTTGTTCTTGGCACTGTTAACTTTCTGATTATTATTCCAATTTGAATGGAAATGTTTTACTTTGGGTGAGAGTTATTTTTAATCAAATAAGTTGCTAAGGATATGGTATGCTTTCCCTAAAATGACACTTTTCAGGTAAGGTGACCTACGTGTGAAAAATAGCACATTGAAAATTTTATTCTCATACAAGAGTCACAGCAGCACATTTCTTTTCAGAATTTAGATGGGAGGTGAGTGGGGGAGGGGAAATATGTAAATTAAAAACCAAAATATGCTTTATGTGAGAGTTCTACATTTTGTTATGATTTAGAAAGTCATGAGAATATCTTTCCCACCCTCAAAATGATAAAAACGTTTATAAGTAACAGTAATCATATTTTTGATGCATATAGGAACTGAAGATGCAAAGAAAAACAAATGATTTGAATTCCATAAACGTCTCTTTTAGGAGATAAGAGACACAAACCTACTTTATTCCCTGAAGCAAAGCAGAAACAGTAGTAAACTTGCCATAAAGTGGGGGAAAGATAAACTGGGCGAATGTGTAAACTAACTTTTAACCGCCAAACATGGGCTGGGATGATAGAGTAGAGTACTGCAAAGCTTTAATCACAGAGCAAATCTGCATCAACTTTCCCATGGAATTCTCCTAAGTACAAGGTAGCAGTATAAGGATCAGAGAACTAAGAGAGACTTCAAAGGTGAACAGGACCTTTACTGAATAAATGACATGGATACACTAAAATTTAGGACATTAAACAAAACATGGGGTCCTGAGATATGCCAGGGTTTACCCAGTTTAAATGATTCATCAAAGGCTGCAGTCATAGTAGCAGAGTGGAGATACATAAATATAGGCTGAGAAAGCCAAACACATAGCTATAGAGCAAAGAGAATTTCTCAGTGTTCTAAAATGCTGGTATCTGAACTATATAAGAGAAATCTTCTTTGATTAGGAAAGGTGGCAGGCAGATTCTAAGGTATGGAGACATTGCTAAAATTTCAACAATAAGAAACTCTGAATAAAGGAAATTCCAATATTACCATCAAAATATTTGACAACAGTGATGAGCAAATGAACTGACATTAACTAATCTGCAAAAGATTCCAGATATACAAAGTCTTCCCTGAGATGAAGAGAATAATATCCAAATTCAGGGAGGCTGAAATATCAAAAATTTGGAGGGAAGGGATACAAGTTAGGAAGTACAACACAGGAAGAAAACTCTAAAAATGTGCCTTGGGATTCCCTTGCCTCTTTAGGTAAATGCTAAGCTGTATCTCCAGGGGATAACTTCACAAGGCCAGGAAAAGAACCAAATACTAGGGATAGGATAACTGCTGGAGGATGGAAGTAAGATGAACAATTACCAGAGCTCACACAAGTTTGTCAGCAACTATATTAAAAAGATTTCATTGAACACCCAAAGTATTCAATATGAACACCATAAATACCACAACATAGAGAACTAAGTTGGCACTAACTAGCATGTGTAGACTTCATTCCCTCTAGAGATCTAGGAAGAATCTTTCTTTATCTCTTCCAGCTCTGATGGCTACTGGCTTTCCCTGGCTTCCTTAGCAGCATCACTCTAATTTCTGCCTCTATGGTCACTATTACTCTTACTCTCCATGTGTCTAAATCATCCTCAACATTTAATCTTATAAAGACAGTTTGATGTAGGGCCACATGCATAAATACAGGTTGATCTCATATTGAAAACTTGAATTATTTCAACAAAGATTACTTTTATCAAATAAGTTTACATTCATAAGTTTTGAGTGGACATATCTTTTAGGGAACACCATTCAATATACCCCAGCATCTAATGACAGAGCAACAAAATACATATATCAAAAACTGACAGACATGAAGGGAGAAATGGAAAATTAAACCATAATAAGTATTTTAATATCTCTCAATTTCAATGATGAATAAAGAACAAAGCAAAATGTCAAGAAGAAAATAAGAGGTTTTTAACAACATTATGAACCAATTAGTCCTAACAGATATTTATATAACATTTCACTTAACAACAGTAGAATATACATCCTTCTCTAATATCCATGGGAAGGTCCTCTAGGATAGATGATATGTTCAGCCAAAATACAAATGTCAATAAATTTTAAAATATTAAAATAATACAAATTAGTTTTTAAAATACAGTGGATAAAATTAGAATCAAGAAAAATAAAAAATAATTAGGAAATCCACCTATATGTAGAAACACAAAAAAAAACACTACTAAATACCAATGGGACAAAGGCTAATTCATGAGTAAAATTAGAAAAAAAAAATCTTTGAGGTAATTGAAACCACAAATACAAAAGTATGAAATATTATATAAAAATGCAACTGATAAAGAAGTTAGAGGTTAAATTATAAATCTAATTGGGCATGTTGAAAGGATTTAAAAATAATAACCTACTTTTCTACCTTAAGAAACTAGAAAAAGAATGACATAGTAAATCCTATGTATGCAGAAGGAAGTAACTAATAAAGATTAGAATGAAAATAAACTAAGAGAGTACAGGAAAAAAATATAGAATTTTTTTAAAAAACAAGTTGGTTCTTTGATACAATCAATAATATTTTTAAAATTTTACCTAGATGGAGGGGGAAGAGAAAGAAAAAGAGAAGATTCAAATTCATAAAACCAGGAATGAAGGCAAATATAGCACGATTGACCTTACAGAAATAAAATGGGCAATAAGGGGATACTATGACCAGCTGTATTTGAATAAATGGGATAAAGGAAATGAAGAAAGTCCTAGAAAGACATAAATTACCAAAACTACTGAGCCATAATGGCTTTACAAAGAAGTTGCATTTCTGGCCACTGGTAGGAAGGTCAAGACAGGCTGGCCACACTACAAAGACTGTTTGTAGTGGACTGACCTAAATTTTCATTGCTAAGGCCCTGTGCTGGGGTCTTTCTGCCCTTACCCAGTAGTAGGGAGAGGTAGGTGCCTCCCCAACTTGCTGTGTTTTGGACTTCTCCACAGCACCCTTCCATAAGTGTGAGACATTCTGTCTGTGAAGACCTCAGCCTGGAGTGCACACCCTCTGGAGAAGAAGCAGCTGGTTCACACACTTCTTGGCTCAAAACTACTCTTGGGGCTATAATGGATGGAGGAGGAGCTGTAGTGCCTGATCAGTCCAAGCTGAAACTGCATTTTTGGTTGCAATTGGTAAGCACTCTGGCCTCTTGTGGCACTCTCCCATGGGGAGCCCCTCAGAAATTGCCCAAACTCCAGGGACACACTAATTCATCCCACTATTCCTTATTTTCTGCTTTGCCTGGGCTTGTGGAGGGTGGAAAAGCCTTCAGTTACCTTGGTGGCATGCTGTTCACAGAGTGCACGTACAGTTGGAAGGGAATCCCCCTTACACTTTCACTACCTTTTCACTGGGCTCCAAGCCTTTCTGGCTTTTATCCTCACTGATTCTTCTCTTCTCTTTATTTTTCCTTATCAGCTTCATAAGTTTTTTTTTTTTTCTATAGGTTCCCCAATTGTCTCTGTTATCTCTGTCTGTGATCCATACCAGAGGTGAAACTCTTCTCTCCTTGCCTCAGTCTGATATCCTACCTCCCAACTGGGATGGTTTGGTAAGCAATGTAATCTTTTTATTCCTCTTACCTTATATCTTTATGTGATATTTAAAGTGATGATAATTAACATTAAAAAATAATGACAGGCCAATAATGTGGGAGTACATCTATGAGCAATTTTGACTTCATAACAAATAACTTGATAGTAGTTCATGGCCCACTTCAGCATGAAGGAATAGAAGACCAATCCCTTCCTGCTAGCCAATAAATAAAAACTTAGAATGGCTGGCAAGACAGTGGACTAGAAGCATCCCATGTACACTGCTCTCAAAAAGAGGATGGAAAGTTGCAGACAGATGCCTATCTATGTAGGACTCTTTTTGTAAAGAACACCATAGAACACCAGAGAAGTGTTGGTAACATTCAGAGTGAAGGAGAAGGTGATGGAGGCAATTCATTCAGCAAAATTGAAGGGAATATGTAGGAGGCATTTATGTGTTATAAGGACAAGAGAAGAGAGCCCTAGGGTTCCTCACTCACCTCACAGGCACTGTAGCCTGAGCTGACAGGGACCCCCCACACCCACAGATTTCTGGATGGATCAGGGAGCTGTATGAAGACTGTGTAACAATATTTCACCAGAAAGTCTGTAGATTTCACTGAACCAGGAGCTCAACTGGATCACCATAGTTATCCTGCACTGCACCTTATTTCTACAGGGCTTCTCATATGTTCTCCCTGATAGAAGGATAGCACACATTCTATTACAAAATGGCAGCTGGTTTGCAAAAGAGTAAAAGAGGAAGTACACAGGTTTTAGTGATTCCAGGTGATTTCAGGAACTGATATTAGCATTACTTCTGCAGTATTCCATTGATCAGTAATTCACAAAGACAATTAAGGCTCAAAAAGAATGAACATAGAAATGAACAGAGACTCTTACATGCTTATGGGAAGTGTATCACATGACATTGGGGTGGGAGCATGTTTATGATAACCAATCTCTTAGATAGTGAAACCTACAGAACCAAGGATCTCAGCAACCCCTAACTAAAATATATACAAGAAAACTACAGCTAAATATATACAGTCACACTGCTATAAACCAAAGAAAAACAATGCTAAAAACTTTCAGATAAAAAGTAAATACTACATAGATGGGAACATCAAAAAATAAATAGGTGGGGCTAGAAAACAATGAAATTACATACATAAAGTTTTGAAAAATCACCAATTTAGAATTCTACATAATTCAAAAATATATTCCAAAAGTAAACTAAATGCAGACATTTCCAGCCATACACAAGCCATGAAATGTGTCACTAATAAGCCCCAGGAAATGCTAAAAAAAATTGTTCCTTGGGCAAAAAGTTAATAATACTAAATGGAAGCCTAAATTATCAGGAAGAAAGAAGAACACCAGGCAAAAAGAAGAACACCAGGAAGGATAGAATGTGGGTAAATATTTTAAAAATAAACAAAAATCAAATATTACACATGTGGAACATATATATAGAAGTGAGTTGTGGGGTTTATTACATGTGTATATTGTGTTGTGTGTGTGTGTACACATATATATATATATACATATATATATAGAGAGAGAGAGTACTATAGAATTATGCAAATTTTAGGTTCTTATATTGTGTATTAACTATTATGTGATATTAGACTATACTTAAGAATGTATACTATATTAATATTTTAGAAATGACACTAAAAGTAAAGTGATAAAATGAAATACAAATTACCTTTAATTAGGACAAAAGAAGGTAGAAAATAAGGAATAGATTAATGACTAAGAGATGACACAAATAGTACCCATTAGGTAATTTCTCATTCCTACATCTCCTCCATGCCCTTTCAAGTCTCCAATGTTTGTTATTCTATTCTCTTTATCCATATATACTCATTATCTAGCTGCCATTTATAAGTGAGAACATGCAGTCATTAAGTTTTTGTTTCTGAGTTATCTCATTTAAGTTAATGACTTCCAGTAGTATCCACAATGCAGCAATGAAATGATTTCATTTTTTATAGCTGTATAGTATTCCATGGTGTCTATATTTGTGTGTATGTGTTTGTATGTGATTTTTTTAACCAATAATTGGTTAATTGACAGTTAGGAGGTTAATTCCATATCTTTGCTTCTGGGAATAGTGCTGTGATAAATTCATGAGAATAGGTAATTTTTTCTTTTTTATTGTTGGGGATTGATTCAGGGTACAAAGCACCTGGTTACACTGATTCCATTTGTTAGGTAAAGTCCCTCTTATAATTATGTCCCATCTCCAAGAGGTGTGTCATATCCCATAACCCCCCACCCCCTCCCTTCTTCCTTCTCCCTGCACCCCCCCTTCTGCTATCCCCCAGCATGTATTAGGTCATCAATTGCCCTCATATCAGAATTGAGTACATAGGATTCTCAATTCTCCATTTTTTTTTTTTGAGACAGAGTCTCACTCTGTCCCTCTCAATAGAGTGCTGTGGTGCCACAACTCACAGCAACCTCAAACTCTTGGGCTTAAGCTATTCTCTTGCCTCAGGCTCCAAAGTAGCTGGGACTAAAGGTACCTGCCACAATGCCTGGCTATTTATTCTGTTGCAGTTGTCATTGTTGCTTAGCTGTCCTGGGCTGGGTTTGAACCCGTCAGCCTCAGTGTATAAACACTGTGCTATAGGCACCAAGCCTGTTACTCAACTCTTGTGATGCTTTAGTGAGAATAATTTGTTCCACTTCCATCTAGCTTAATACAACAGATATAAAGTCTCGATCTTTTTAATGGGTGAATAGTATTCCATGCTATACATATACCACAGCTTATTAATCCATTCCTGAGATGCTGGGCAATGTAGGTAATTTTTTTTTTTTTTTTTGGCCAGAGCCGGGTTTGAACCTGCCACCTCCGGTATATGGAGCCAGAGCCTTACTCCTTTAAGCCACAGGTGCCACCCTAGGTAAATTTTTGATAGAATGATTTCTTATCTTTGGGGTAGATACCCAGTAGTAAGATTACTTGATTGAATGATAGTTCTATCATTAGTTCTTTGAGAAATCTCCACACAGTTTTTAATATACATTGTAATAATTTACATTTCCAGCAACAGTGTATAAGCATTCCTTTTCTACACATCCTTACCAATATCTATTTTTTGATATAATAACAATGATTGTTTTTCTTAATAACAACCATTGTACTGGCATAAGATGATGTCTCATGATGATTTTCATTTCAATTTTTCTGATTATTAGCAATGTTGAGCATTTTATCTATGCTCGTTGGACATTTGTATAGCTTCTTTGGAAAAATGTCTATTCATAGTCTTTGTCCACATTTTAATAGGTTTTTAGTTTTATTTCCTTATTGAGTTGTTTGAATTCCTTGTAGAATCTGAATATTAGTAATTTTTCAGATTGTATTAATTTACAAATATTTTCTTGAATTATGTAGGTGGTCTAATTACACTGATGAAATTCATTCATAAATATAAATATAATTAATAAGTCACTAGTAAGACTGATAAAGAATAAAAGAATAACAGGACAAATAACCATATCAAGAATGAATGAGAGAGCATCACCATAGTTTCTGGAGACATAAAAAATATAAAATGTGTATGTTATGAGGAATTTATGCCAGAAAACATGAAGAAGTCATAAGTTCTAGGAAATCAACAATGACAAAACACATCCAAGGAAAACAGAAAATGTAAATAGCCTTTCATCTATTAAAGAAAATGAATACAAAATCAAAATAATTCCCACAATGCGCTTTCTAGAACCAGAGGATACTTCTGGTGAATTCTATCAAAATTTTAAGGAAGAAATAACATCAATATTGTACAAATTCTTTCAAAAATTAGAAGAGGAAAGAACACTTTCCATTTTAATTTCTGGGATTAGTATAACACCATTACTAAAACTTAACAAAAATATTGTGAGAAAAGAAAATTAGAGATGAATATAAATCAGGAACATAGAAGCAAAAATCCTTAATAAAACAGTAGTAAATAAATGCCACCAATATATTAAAATGGTAATGCATCATGATCAAATAGCATTTATGCTGGTAACACAAGGTTGATTTACCATTTTGAAATAAATTAATAAATTTCATTATTATAACAGAAAAACATATAATTGTCTTGTTACATGCAGAAAAAGCATTTGACATACTTCAACACCCTTTCATGATTAATATTAATACTTTCAGCATACTATCAATGAAAGAAAACTTCCTGAACCTGATGAAAATCATGTATGAAAAATGCATAATTTTAGCCCAGATTTTTCAAGTTGAAATATATGGATGTAATACAATTGAATATAAAGTCAGAAAAAATAAATCAATTATTCAGCACAAACTAATTTCCAACTTGAACTTAAGCTCAAGTCAGAAGAAGGTACGAGTTCATGTGTGTATGCATGAGCACATACACACACACACGAGAGGAAGTGTTCATAGATATTTAATAAAGATGGATATTGGCAGTTTTAATTATTCTTTTCAAGGTGTAACTCTGATGGGGACAGTGAGGTAAGGTTGCCACACACAGCAGAGCAACTTATACACTGCACAACTACTAGGGCACCATTCACAAAGACAGCAATTCAAATGGTTATCTCCTGGAATTTCAAAATACAGCAGCCCTTTACTGAGGTATTTTCTTTTTTTCAAAGTCATTCAAGTAGTATGAATTGCAGTTACCAAACTGCTTCTTGCTACTCTCATATTGCAATGCTACATAAAGAAAACAGGCTATCATTTAACAATAAAAAAAGTAAAAAACTTTTCACATCTATTTTCAAATTGTTTTTCATTGTTCTGTAAATAATTTTGAATCTCCGTCCATGCTACCAAGGGAAGCATCACCTTTGCCCTTCCCAAGTAGTTTTATGTTGAAATTTACCTCTCTATCACATTTTACTTCCTCAAAAACAAAGTCTATGTTGAGTTATATCTTCTCAAAACACAATCTAAAGAATAATTGTCAAGAGGTTAATATTTGCTAATTTACATCATCCTCTATTATTTACATATTATTAACATAGTTGGAAGTATGGACAGAGTAGTTTAGTTTTTTCCCCCAGAAAATACAGGAGGTATATCTAATAGGTATTTCTCATATACACCCTTCTTAAAACCAAGATTAAGTCACTATAGGATAATTTCAGTATTTCCACTGGGTACTTAACTAATAGGGCCTAGGTATATTATAATCTAGGTATAATTTGGTATAGAGATAGAACTACAATGATCTGGAAGAAATGATAGTTAATGTATCACAGGCATTCACTTTCAAATCAGTTGCTTCAATAATACTTTTGGCAAAAGCTAGATAGCAGTCACTTGAAGGTTGACCTCTCAGAAGTATACTTAGAACTCCAGTATCCCAAGTTATTGACTAAAGTGAAACCCAAAGGCTAAAGATGAATCTGACATGTTACATGACAATTTAGAAACCTAAATTGAAACACACACACACACACACCCCCCAATCACAAAGGAACAATTATATATGCTATAGAAAAATAAATAGAAAATTGGCAGAATTAATTCTTCCTTATCAGTAACTATTTTAAATGAAAATGAATCAAACTTACTATTGAAAAGAAATATTCATAAAATGGATGAAAAGTGATCCAACTATGTATTATAATTGGTATACAAGAGACTTAATTTAGATATAAAGACACAAATAAGTTTAGAGTAAAAAACAGAAAAAGTATTCCATTAAAATAGTAACAAAAAGAGAGCTGAGGTAGCTATACTAATATCAGACAAAAAATGTTTATACTCTAAGCAAAAGTGTTTTCAAGATACTATAAAATATATTACACTTTGACATGGGGTCAATTCACACGGAAGATGTAACAATTATAAGTATATGGTAACTAACAACAGAACTTCAGAACATATGAAGGAAAAACTAGTAGACTTGAAAGGAGAAATAGACAATTTTACAGTATTTTTGGAGGCTTCAATATAACATATTCACTAGTAGATGGAATAAACAGAGAAACAATAAGGAAACAGGGGACTTGAAAAACACTATGAACTCAGAAGATCTGAAAGGCATATGCAGAACACCCCACCCAATAATATGTAAATATACTTTTGTCTGCAGTAATATAAAACATTCTCCAGAATAGACCATAGGTCACAAGACAAAACTTAACAAAATTTAAAACTGAAACCATCCTAAATATCTTCTTTGACCACAATGGAATGAAACTAGAAGCCTGTAAGAGAATAAAACTAGAAATTTTACAAATATGCAGAGATCAAACAACATACTCAAGCAAAGGATGAAATAAAACATTATGAGGGAAATTAAAAAATACTTAGAAATTGATAAAAATGAAAATATGATATATTCATGCAAAGCAGCAAATGTCGCGTTCAAAGGGTAACTTATTACATAAAATGAAATGACTACATTAAAAAGAAGTAATATTTAAAACAATAACCTAAGTTTGCAACTTAAGAAAGTAGAAAAAAAGAGAACAAATTAAAGCCAAAGTTATCAGAGGAAAGAAAATAAAGAGTAGAGATAAATGACAGAGCACAGAAAAATAAAAGAGAAAATTGGTCAATGAAATCAAATATGGGTTCTTTGAAATGATCAACAGAATTGACAAAATTTAACTAGATAGACTAAAAAAGAAAGACGACTCAATTTACTAAAAGCAGGAATGAAAGCAGGGTTATTCCTACTGATATTACAAAAATAAAAAGGATTACAACAGAATACTATGACTAATTGTATGCCAGGACTAGATAACCTAGACAAAAAAGGAAAATCTCAAAACACACACATACTACCATAACTAATCCAAGAAACAGAAAATCTGATGAGCCCTATAACAAGTACAGAAATTAAATTAATAATCATCATCCCCCAATGAAGCACAAAACCACAATGCTTACCCAGTAAATTCTATCAAACCTATAAAGAACAACCTAAAGGTTCTAGAAATTTTCCAAAAAATAGAATAGGAGGGAATATTTGCTAACACACAATATGAAGTCACCATTACCCTTCTATTGAAGCAAGGCAAAGTCATAACAAAAAACTATAGGTCAATATCCTTTACCAATACAGATGTAAAAATTATCAACAAACTATTATCAGGCTGAATCCAACAGTCTATTTAAATGATTATCCACCATAATCAAATTGTACTTATCCCACAAATGAGAAGATTATTCAACAAATGAAAATTTAATACACCATATTAATGGTATAAAGAGAAAATAGGTCATGTTAATTTTTCATTTTTGATCCAAAAAGCAATTACCAAAATCTATCACTCTTTCATAACAAATACACTCCAAAGCCTAGTACTAGAAAGACATATCCTCAACATGATAAAATTTATTCATGAAAATAATTCCCAAGTTCATTATTCACAATACCTAAGATGTAGAAATCAGTTTGGTGATTCCTCAATAAGTTAAAAATAGGATTACCACATAATCCATCACTTCTACTCAGGGGTAAAAAGCTAAAAGAAAGGGTCATCAGACAAGTTTCAAACAAAATCTTGCACACAGTGTTCACAATACTCCTATTTAGCCAAAAGTGTAATTAAATCAAGTGTTAAATCAATGAACGTATAAACAAAATATGGTACTCTACTCAACAGAACATTATTGAGTCATTAAAAGTAATGATATACTGATACTGGATATATAAGGGATAAACCTTGAAAACATTATGCTAAGTAAAAGAAACCCAACATAAAAAGGTCACATATTGTATGATCCCATTTATATAAAATATCCAGTATAAGCAAATACAAAATTACAGAAAGAAAGCAGATTAGTGGTTGTCTGTGAATGTAAGGAGAGGGACAATGGAAAATGATTATTGAATGGGCACAAGGTCTCCTTTGTTGGTTATGAAAATTTCTGGAACTAGATAATGGTGATGGTGGCAAAACATTGTAAATGCCATTGAATTGAACAGTTTAAAATAGTTAAAATGCCCACCTTATGTTATGTGCTTTTTACCACAATAAAAAATTGGCATAGTATCTGAATAAACATTTCTCCAAAGAAGATATACAAATGCGCACTAAGCCCATGCAAAGATGCTCAACATTAGTCATTAGGAAAATGCAAATCAAAGCCATGAAATATCACTGTACACACACCAGGATGGCAATAGTTAAAAAAAAAATGTATTTTGGCACCTTCATATCTTGGCTGGTGGGAATGTAAAATGTTGCACCCACTTTTTAAAAGAGTTTGGCAGTTCCTCAAAAAGTTAAACATAGTGTTACCATGTAACCCCCAAATTTTGAATTTAAAATCAAGATATATTAAAATGTATATCCACATGAAACTATGTACAGAGATATTCACAGCAGTATTATTTAATAGCAAAAACTGTAAACCATTCAAATGTCTATCACCTGATAAATGGATCAACAAAATGGCATATACTACATATCCATACAACAGAATATTACTTAGATATATTAATAGAAATGAATGAAGAGAAATGAAGTATTGATCCATGCTGCAATATATGGATGAACCTTGAAAACATTATGCTATGTGAAAGAAGACAGACAGAAAATGCCACATATTATATGATTCCCTTTATTTGAAATGTCCAGAGTAGACAAATCCATAAAAACAGAAAGTAGATTAGTTATTGGTAGGGACTGGGAATCTGAGTAGTACATAGAGAATGTGGGGTGGGAGGAAAGTAGTAACTGTTATAACTGCTATTGCTGTGTATTGGATTTCTTTGGGGGGGGTGATGAAAATATTTTTAATTCAGGTAGTTATGAGTTATGAGAGTTTACAACATTGTGAGTCTACTAAAAATCCAGTGAACTGTACAATTTTAAAAAGTGAAACTTATGGTATGCAAATTATATCTCAATAAAAATGTTTTAAATGCTGTTTCATCCTTGAGAGGACTGCTTTATAAAGGCCAAACTTCTAAAATATAATGGCTCACAAAGCACAAATCTCAGCACCATCCTTTGATGCTTATAGAGACTGCCTACTATGAACCAGGTACCACTTACTATGTGTATTTTATTATTTCATCCTTACAAAAAATAAGAAAAATATTCTGAAAGCCCCATTTGAGAAAAAGTAAAGAAAAGAAAAGAGAGAAGGAGGGAGGGAATGAATGAGGGAAGGGGGGAGAGAGAGGGAGAGAGAGGGTGGGAGGGAGGGAGGGAAGAAAGAAGGGAAGAAGAGAGAGAGAGGGAGGGAGGGAAGGATAGAGTGAGTGAGTTAAGTTCAGTCTGCTGAGTTAGCTTGCCCAGGTCACAGAGAAAAGTGGCAAGGAATTTGATTAAAACCCACAGTGTTTAATTACATAGACAAAACTCTTTACTATGCAATCCTGTCTTAATTTATTCAGTGAATCAATCTTCTCTTAGAACATCCTGGTAGTAAATTGTTGAAAGCTACCTCCCTCATAATCCTAATTTCTAAATCAATTATCTGTAGTTATTGGTTGAAATGTGTGGCATCACATGAAACAACAATGGTTATGGTGAATGCTGTACTCTACCCTCTAGACATCTCTTTATTATTGAAGGAGTTATTCTCTAACTGGAGTTATCGCCTGCTGACATCCCTTAGCTTTTAGTTCTTTCCAGGAAAAAACTTCCCCTGAAGAGATTCATCACACCTATAATCACATCTCCCTCCTAGGGTGACCTATATCTAATGGGTAGTAGATGCCAGAGTACAAAGGCCCACATTCCCTTGCCCCAACTTGGAATATTCTCCAGGTCCAGCCAATTTAGGATTTCCCCATGACTTCAAATTGAGGCCATCTTGGGTCTGTACTTCAGACTTCTCCCTCTATCCAATCCTGTTCTTTTCATTCTCTACACCACAGGAGTTGATTCCAATACACCTTCTGAATTCTAACTTCTATCTCAGAGTCCTCTTTCCTTGTAATATAAACCTTCAGAAATAGAGAAACAATTTTTTTCTGTCCCTATGAAATTTCTTATTCATTAAAATCTCAACAATATAGAAAAAGGGTAAAGCAGTGTGAACTTGATAGTGACAAATAGTTATACTGTAATTTCTAGAGAATAGAAAATGAAGTAGAGTTTTCTACTTTCTTCCTCGCACATTTTATGATTCAGTTGAAAATTTAAAAAAAATTCTATAGTCATACATATCCTGTAATGATCTGGTTAAGTCACTGCTAAGTTGTAGGTTACCCAAAAGAAAGAAGGCTGAATTTGTAATAAAAGCGTCGTTTGTTTAGGGTATTATACTAATTCTTGAAATAACAAAAGATATTTGACAAATGGAATATTTAAATTATTTCCAGATCATTCAGTTGAGGGAACCTAGAGAGAGAGAGAGACATTTTTACCCCTACACAGTCTAATGAGAATCAAGAATCCTGGTGTAATTGTGTCTCAAATTTCCTGTCTGCCAATAAAAATAACAAAAATGTCAATTAAAAGCATTTATGAAGTTACATTAAAATGAAGGTTGTAAAATAGTCTGTGGGGTTACATAAAACGTATTTATAACTAGATTATACACTCATATGCCATCATCTACTTCTCTTTAGTCATATATTCTTCTTGCTCATTTATAATTGTTTAGTAATTGTTATTGGTTTCCCTCACTTGAACATAAATTCCCTTTGGGAAGGAATCATGTTTGTCTTATCCATTTTTGTATCCTAAAGTGTTTGGTACTTAGTAGGCACTCAGTGTATGTTTGTTTTATGAAGGTATAAATCAGTGGTTCTCAACCTTCCTAATGCTGCGACCCTTTAAAATATGGTTCCTCATGTTGTGATGACCCACAACCATAAAAGTATTTTTGTTGCTACTTCATGAAAATACTTTTATGGTTGGGGGTCACCACAACATGAGGAATTGTATTAAAGGGTCACGGCATTAGGAAGGTTGAGAACCACTGGTATAAATGAATGAATGAGAGAATGAGTGAATGAATTAATATAGGAAGCAAGAAATGAAGAAGGAAAGAAGGAGCAATGGAGAGAGAGGAAGGAAAGAAGATAGGGAGGGAGAGAGGGAGGGAGGGTGGGAGTGAGGAAGGAAGGGACAAAATACGGGAACATACTTTCAAAAGCATAAACATGAGAGTCTTGAAACTGAATATATATATATCAGAATCTTTCTGGAATCTGGATAAAATTAGATTTCTCAGATATACCAATTCAGTAAGTATAGGGTGAAGTCCAAGTATTTAATAATATTTGCCAATCACTAACATACTGTGGTATACAAATATAAGGGCTTATTATTATTACTCAGCAACAAAAATAAAGTAATGAGGCTCGCTGTTGAGTGTGGATCTTACATTTTTTTAATCTGAAAAACTGCTATTTTAGTGGTTGATGATAGTTTCTGAAATGTAGTGTATAAATATGAATTTACCCTTTGGATAAGCTGTCCTTTTGATTTGGGGATAAACATCTGAGTGTCTCCTTTTAGTAACATAGAAATGAATTTCATATCTAATACTTGTAAAGTCTAAGTACATAGCTGGATATTTTAGGCTTAGTAAGGGCCCTAAGCTGCAATGCTTTGAGTAAGTGAAGCCAAACCCCTAACAAAAATATCTATTTTTATTTATAGATTGTCATAAGGCTTAGGAGGGTCCTAGGAAAAGAACTGGGACATCCTCAACTTTTTATCAGATAATGTCAAAGTTAGCAAACCAAATCTTATAGACTGAAGTAACTCCAACCAAGATAGCCTGGCAGAAAAATGATAACTGAAGCTTGGAAGGTAAGAAGCCTTAACTAATATATCAAACTTAATATGGAGGCTTACATCATTGGAAGGGAGGTCTGGTTCTGGACATAGTACATAAATATTCTAAACTCATTCCTTATACTGCTGTGCTACCACCATAGGTACTGCTTCATAAATGGTTGTATGTATTCCTTGAAAAAAAATGTTATCATAGATCTTCTAACAAAGAGTGAGAAATTTTGCAGATGAGCTATCTATGACTAAACATGATACTTAAAAAAGAGCTTTGTCCCTTTAATCTAAAGACAGTCACAGTGAATAGGGCATTTTTATTTCCTAGGCACTAAAAAGATGACTTTTATATCTAATGATAAGTAGGAACTTTTTTTTTCATTATCAATGGATTTTACAGGTTTTTGGAACAACTCTTATGCTTTGCAATAAGAATGAAGGCAACACTAAAGACAATTGTAACTAGCAGTATAGGCTGTAGACATAGCATTTGTGGAGCTTGGCTTCCAAAGATTTTGGAAGATAGAAAGTGTTGAGTAAACCAATTGATAGACTACAGTAAGTAAACCTTGGAAGTCTGTGAGAACACCCAGGGAGAAGAATAGAAAATTTTCCTTGTATTGTGGACCAGTGAGTCATGGTATTTTGGTCCATTCCAATTCTTCACCTATTTGGTGACTATATCTATGGAGCTGAATTTGTCTGAAGAAGAACATATACCCACAAATACATAGCCCCACATATCAAGTGGGCTTGTGTGCTGCTCTTCAAATATATGTTGTTTTTCTAGCCCATTCACCCTCCCATATTCGTAAAATACTAATTCGATTTTTTTCTTTTCACCTTAAACATTTAGTATCTCCTTCTATCTACTGACTCTCAACTAATGCCTTGTTTCACACTTCATTGAAAGGACTGATGCAATCACAGGAGAACTTTTCAAAATACCCACCAGCCTGCCCACATCTAAAACCATATATTCTATCTCTTCTATTCCAACAAATGACTATGGTCAATCAACTCTTTCATGCATTACGTCCCCTCAGACCTTGCCTATTCAAAGACTTTATTTCAGCAGTATCCCCTTCTCATATATCACTATTGATATTTTCCCCTATTAAACCATTCCAGTATCTTCTCATATATCATTGTTGGTATTTTTCTCTATTAAACCAGGTATCTGTAGTCCTAAGATATTTATTTCATATTGAATCATTCTCATGTTTTCTTCACAGGGAAAAAAATCTCTCCTCTGGATTCCACTACGCTCCATCAGATATTTCACCATTCCTTTGCTTCCACTTAATAGTAATACTCCTCAAAAGAGTGGTCTATACCAACTATCACCAATTCCTCTTTACTCATCCTCTCTTGATTCACTCTAGGCAGGCTTTTTTACAGTCAGCTTACTAATTGTTGTCTCCAACAGCCAAATTTCATGTAGTGACATACAAAATCCTACATGATCTGGCCACCTTAACCTCCATAAGAGTATCTCCAACATAGCTTCTCCTTGTTCACTGTACTTTAAGCACATTGAAAACTGAACTATTCACTTAACACACTAGGTACACTGTGGTCTCAGGGTCTTCCTAGATGTTCCCTCTACCTGAACACTCCTTTTCTATATACTCACATGGCTCTCTTCCTCAACTCTTTTAAGTTTCTACTCAAATTACACTTTTCCAGATAGACCTATCCTGATTGCCTAATTAACATTGTAATTCTTGACTTATCTCTACTCCAGCACTCCCAATCTTTCATCCTACCATTTTTTTCTCTCCCACAGGACCTAACAGCATTCTAACATATTGTATAATTTACTTGTTTATTGTGTTTAATACTCCACCTCAAGAACAAAAGTACAGAAAGGTTAGTGGTATTCTGCTTTATTGGTTGATATATCTCCAGACCTAAAACCAGTGCTGGGTAAAAAGTGGGTGCTTGATAAATATTTCATGATAAAAAAATACCTTTATTTTAACATCACAGGCTAGTAGATTTCTGGGATAAAGCAAACAATAGAAATAATCACTAACATTTCTTGCCATTTACATTGGTATCAGCTAATGAATAAAAACTTACAAACATCATCTCATTTAATCTTAAAATTATATGTGGTGAGTGCTGTATGCACATTTGGTATTTGAGAATATTGAGATACAGAGATTTTTATCATTTTTTCAAGATTGCACAGGGCCCAGTTATGTAATCTCATGTGTCAATTGCCAGGCATTGTGACTTATGCCTATAAAACTAGTTAGTATTCTGGGAGGCTGAGATGGATGGATTGCTGGAGCCCACGGATTGATAAAGCAAAAGAGTTCAAGACCACTACTAGGGAGGCTAAGGCAAGAGAATCTCTTGAGCCCAAGAGTTTGAGGTTGCTGTGAGCTATGATGCCACAGTACTCTACCAAGGGTGACAAAGTAAGACTCCATCTCAATAAAATAAAACAAAACAAAATAATAATAAAGAGTTCAAGACCAGGCTGGACAACAAGAAGATCTGTCTCTACTAAAAATAGACAAAAACTAGATGGTTGTTATGGTGGGCGCCTATAGTTCCAGCTATTCAGGAGGCTGAGGCAAGAGGATTGCTCATGCCCAAGAGTTTGAGGTTGCTGTGAGCTATGATACCACAGCACTCTACCCAGGGTGACAGTGAGACTGTCATATAAATTTTATGTATCTAGCCTGCTTATAATTACAGTAACAATAACAGCTATATTTTAATGAGTGCTTCATATATGCCAGGCACTGCACCAAACACTTTAAATGCATTATTAAATTTACTTCTTCCAACAAGCTAGTGGAATAATACTACTGTTAACATGCCCATTTCACAGATAAAGTGAAGACACATACTTTTAAGATCACGTGAGTAATGCAGAAGAACAAGTTCTCACACCTAGATCTACTTGACTTCAAAATCTGTCTTCTTTTTGTTTTGTTGCTCTAAATATTCATTCATTCATTTAATATATACAATTACTATTTTTCAATTAAAAATATTTTTAAACCTCTATTTGTTATCATTAGTTTCAAGTATTTTAGCACTTTTACGTTCAAGAGATCAAATCAGGCAAGGATAAACTTTAGAGTTTTGTGTCCAAGTTTTTACATTTCCCTGCTTCTCTTCTCTCCCAATACTTAGAGTTCTCAAAATCCATTCCAGTTATTTTCTATTTCTCAAGTCTTGGCTGTAACATATTAATTCATACATCTTACAAAACTTAGTACCTTTGCTTTCTATGTTATAATCCATTCAGATGCATTCCTCCCCACCCAAGTTAGTCATTACCTCTTGCCTTTTCTCAAAGAACTCCAAGACAGAATAACATGCTGATCTGAAGTAGACAAGAATAAGGAAACTCTTTCTATTCATTAAATCACATAACCAGAAGTGAGATTATTAGAAACATGTTGGAAACTGAGTCTCTTAGCAA
This sequence comes from Otolemur garnettii, assembly GCF_000181295.1. Taxonomy (NCBI): domain Eukaryota; kingdom Metazoa; phylum Chordata; class Mammalia; order Primates; family Galagidae; genus Otolemur; species Otolemur garnettii. Next base: position 5,152,394 of record NW_003852505.1, on the reverse strand, counting down.
GCTAGTTTCATTTCAAAAACAGAGTAGCAGATTTAGGAAAAACGAATACTTCGGCCAACATTATTTGCATTTATGATCTTCACAAAAAAAATCAAAAGAAAGAAACAACCTAAATTCCTCAGTCACTATGAATAGTATTTGCATCAGAGACCTCTTGGGGCTCTAGATGAGCTTCTTAAGCAATAACTAGCTACAGCAATGTTTTATACAGGAAGTATAGAGGAACTTATTAGCTAAAAAAAGAAGGAAGAAAATTCAGCCTGTTTAATTTATGAAGGCTGCAAACTCTTGGATAAAGGGGAATTTTTTTTTAATGACTGAACTCCTGGAGGAATAGTATAGAGCATCTGAACATCTACAAACACAAAGAAATGGAAAAGCAGCAGCAACAATAGCAGCTCCAGGTTAATTAAATAGCATTATTTGGCCTCTTGATACATGGCAGAGGTGGTAGTATTGCTGGAAGGATTAAATCTGCTGCAGTGTATATGTGTGGACACTGAGTCACTGGGACTGAGATGAGCTTCACAATTGCATATCAATTTACGCTTTTACTTTTTAAGTAAAATTTCTACAGATGTGTAATAAGTCCCCCTGTGTTTTCAGGATTTCAACAGAATCAGAAGGTAAGACAATTTCTTCTGATGCAGGACATACATTTCAAAAATAAAAATGTAAGATACTCTAGTGGATGACATTTAGGAATTTGATAGAGTACAGGAAGAAAGGGTAAGCATGTGGAATCATCAATTCACCAACCTCAGCAACTGAAAGTCTCAAGACAAATAAATTCAGTTATTTCATCAAAGAAATTATGCCAACTGTCCGTGTTCCTGCTCTGAAGACATGTTTCTTTAATACATGTTCCTGCTCTGAACAATGATTGGGGGTCACCACAACATGAAGAACTATATTAAACAGTAGCAGCATTAGGAAGGTTGAGAACCACTGCTCTAAACAGTCAACCTTTTGCTTTTAGGGTCCTACAAATCCCATTTACTTCCCTAAAACAAAAAGATGAACTGCTTAATTTTTCTATTACACCTAGGGTAAATCATGATCTTAACACTAGCTGTATTTTGACTCGGCGCCTGTAACTCAAGTGGCTAAGGCACCAGCCACATACACTGGAGCTGGTGGGTTCAAATCCAGCCCAGGCCTG
>NW_003852505.1:5144196-5150181 GCF_000181295.1 Otolemur garnettii | reverse complement strand
TGAAATCAGGTTTTTTAGTTCACTCATTACCTGTATTGTTTATTGTGCCCAATAGGTAGTTCTCATTCCTCACACCTATCCCACTCTTGCCCCTTCTAAGCCTTCAAGGCTTAGAAGTTCATTATACTACTCTGTGTGATCATGTATATGATATATGCCCATGTTTAGTTACCACTTATAAGTGAGAACATGTAGCATTTGTTTTTCAATTTCTGAAATACTTCACTTAGGATAATGGCCTCTAGTTCCATCCAAGTAGCTACAAAATACATTCTTTCATTCTTTTTATGCTTGAGTAGTATTCCAGAGTATATATGTGTATGAAATATATATATATACACAAATATGCATATGTATATGTATACACACATTCTCTTTATACACTTATCATGTGATGGGCACTTAGGTTGATCAAATATCTTTCCAATAATGAATTGTGCTGTGGTAATCATGAGTGCAGGTGTCTTTTACATATAATGACTTATTTTCCTTTTGAGTGATACCCAGCAGTGGGACTTCTGGATAGAATGGTAGGTCTGGTTTTGATTCTTTGAGGAATCTACATACTGATTTTCTTGAAGGTTGTACTAATTTACATTCCCACTTAGATTTCCCATTAACAGTTTTGAAAGTGTTTCTTTTACACTGTATCTGCCCCAACATTGATTTTTTTTGTCATTTTAATAATGATCATTCTGACCAGGGGTAGGTTGTTATTTCATTAATTTGCATTTCCCTAATGATTGGTGATATTGAGCATTTTTAATATGCCTGTTGGCTTTTAGTCTATCTTCTTTTGAAAAAAAATATATATTCAAGTCTTTTGATCATGTTCTGTGATGGAGTTGTTTGTTTTTATTTTGCTGATAAGTTTGAGTTATTTGTAGTTTCTGCATATTAGTCCTTTGTTGTATAAATGGTTTGCAAGTATTTTTCTTTCATACTATAGTTGTATATTTACTCTGTTGATTATTTCTCTTGCTGTACAGAATCTTTTTTGTTAAATTAAGCCCCATTTATGCCATTTCTTAAATTTTCTTTTTGGGTCTTAGTCATAAATTCTTTACTCAGACAAAAGTCCAGAGGAATTTTTCCTATCTTTTCTTCTATATTTTTTGTGTCTTCAGGTCTTATATTTGATAAATATTTAATTCATCTTGAGTTAATTTTTATATGTGGTAAGATATAGAGATCCAGTTTCATTCTTTTACTGACAGCTCTCCAAATTTCTTAGTATCATTTACTAAATAGGGCATCTTTTCTGAATGTATAAGTTTTGGTTTCCCAAAACCAAAATATTTGATATTGCCAAATATCAGTTGGTTGCAGGTACATGGTTTTATTTCTAGATTCTCTGTTTAGTACCATTAATCTATGAGTCTGCTTTTATCCTAGTACCATGTGGTTTTTATTACTACAGTCTTGTTGTATAATTTTAAGTTGGATAATATGATGCTTCCAAATTTGCCCTTTTTGCTTAGAATTGCTTTGGCTTGAGGCTCTTTTTTGATTTCAAGTGAAATTTAAAATTGTTTTATCTAATTTTTGAAAAATGCTATAGGTGATTTGAGGTAAATTATATTGACTCTGTAAATCACTTTTGATTTTATGGACAGTTTAACAATATTGATTTTTTCCATCCTTGACCATGGGATTTTTTTTCATTTATTTTTGTCTTACAGATTTTTTTCATTAGTGTTTTGTAGTTCTACTTATAGATATATTTCACCTCCTTGGCTAACTATATATCTATGTATTTTATTAATTTTTTCAGATATTTACATTTGTATTGTGTTCTTTATTTGATTCTCACCTTGGCTGTTATTAGTGTATAGAAATGCTATCAATTAATGTACATTAATTTTGTAACCTGAGACCTTACTGAATTTATCAATTCTATGATCCTTTTATAAGACTCTGTAGAGATTTCTAGACATAAAGTCATACATATCATTGACAAAAAGGAGTAGTTTGAATGCCATATTTTCCCATTTGGGTGCCCTGCATTCCTTCTCTTGCCTTATTGTTCTGGCTTAGACAACTAGTTTTATGTTTTCTAGAAGTGGTGAAAGTGGACAACTGTGTCTTGTTCAAGTTCTTAGGGGAATGTTTTCTCATTTGGTATGATGCTACCTGTAAAATTTTAACATATGGCCTTTATTATTTTGAGGTATATTCCTTTCTATGCTTAGTTTATTGAGAAATTATTAAATCATGAAAGGGAGCTGAATTTAATTAGATTTTTCTACATTTATTGAGACGATCATAAGGTTTTTGTTTTTAACTCTGTTTGTGTGGTGAATCACACTTATTGATTTGCATATATTGAACTGTCCATACATCCCTGGAATGAAATCTACTGGTCATGGTGAATTACCTTTTTGATGTAATTTAGAATGGGTTTTAGAGGAGGTAAGATGGCCAACTGGAACCCGCTTTCAACAGCGGCTCCCATCCAGAGGGAGAGATATTGGTCAGAATGAAACAATAAAGCTGAAGGTCAAGAGCTAGGCTGAGAGAGAAGATTGATGAATGCACATCATCCCCGCTGCAGCAAGCTGTGACTCCAAGTAAATTAATTTCAGGTACAAAACCCATCGCAAAGAGGACAAGAATCTGTCCCCTCCCCCAAGAGAGTGGCTCCTGTGTGCCCTCTACAAGTGAGCAGTGAATAGAAGACCTCTTATTTCACCCCACAGGAGAGAGTCACTGAAGGCTAAGACTCCTTCTCCAGATAGATCACACTGTGAGCCTGGGCATTCTCTTGCCTGGCATAAAAGTTGAAAAAATATTTTCCCCACCATTCCGAACTCCCAGTCCACCCTTCCCCCCCTTGCCTGGTGATCTGGAGAGATGTCCCCTGTAAAGCCTGGAGTGTCTGGCAGTTCCTTGCAAGGGTTAGGCATTACATGGGCCCTGCAAGGCTGCACTGAAATTGTGACTTGAGTGGAAGTGAGGATAAATGGGGGAGGGGGACTGGCCTGGTGCCACAGAAGTGTGTGGCAGAGGTCAGGCAACGGTAGTAAGCTGGGCTGATGGAGGTCTGGTGACAGCAGTGGCATGGGGACCTGCCCTGCAGCACCTGTGGCACAGCAGCAGCAGTGGTGCACTCTCACAGGGGACAAATTTTAGAGAGATACCTCCCTGATTCTGTGGACCTCCCTCCCCTGGCAGGGGTACCAGAGGAGGAGTGTGGTTGGGACAGGGGAGTGGACTCTGAAAGAAGGAAATATGCACTGAAATGATAACTGCTGGATCAAGACAGACTTAGATGGAACACTCTCCAGTTTCCATTGAGCACTGGAGGGAGCCAGGCTTGAGCTCTTCCTGTCTGCTGGTGGCAGAGTGTGGAGGCCTGGCTAACGAGGCAGTGACTCCCCTTTGACTCTGGTAGGCGCATATCTCTGGCACATTTTGCTCATTGGAAGGAATTGGGCTACAGCCCCACAGGGTTACCAGTGACAGGGCACAGCTGTGGTGTAAGGTGGGGAAGGAGGTTCCAACCCCACTGGACCCTTTTGCAGAGCAGGCCTTCCTTGACTACACTGAGCACTGGAGGAAGTCACACTTAAGCTATGAGTGGAGCCCTATTGTCTGGTTGCTGGCATTCTTTTGAACTCTCCCAGTTGAGCGGTTAGGAACTCTTGACCTGGGCTGGCCACCTGGGGACCCTCTAACATTGATTCCTGGTTGTGTTGTAGTAGAGGGACTGATTCTCCTCTCCAAGTTGTCACTGGTGGGGGGTGGAGAGTCTTAGTTGCTTGTATCTCTCGCAAGGTGATACTTCAGCCCACATATGGCAACTCACTAGGATTAGACAGAAGCTGGATGAGTACAAGACAGAGCCACCTAGCCCCACCACACCAATCAGGTCCTCAGACTCTCTAGCTGTAGGACTGAAAGGGACCTTTATAAAGCTGTAAGGGAAAAGCCACAGTCACCAATCTCAGCAATTTGGTAAAGGGTTGGTTAACTGAAACTCCTGGAGCCCTCAATCCAATCTCACTCCACCAACTTCACTAGCCAAACAGTGAAAAATAAGCACAGGGAAGAACCAGTGGAAAACCTCTGGCAACATGAATAATCAGAGTATATAACTTCCCCCAAGGAACAAAGGAGATACAACAGAAGATGCCATTCATAAACAAATGGCTGTATAGAATTCAAAATATGGATGGCTACTAAAATGAATAGATGGAGGAAAAGTCAGAAATTGAAATCCAAAGAATTGTGCAAATCTAGTCTCAAGAAATGAAATTCAAAGACAAAATCTCCAAGGATATGGACACAATGAGAAAAGAGATAACAGAGCTCAAGGAAATAAAAAAGTTATTCAAAGAGCTCCAAAATACAGTATTATACCTCAGTAATAGAGTAGAGTAGGCAGAAGAAAGGATCTCTGAAAATTGAAGACAAAGCTTTTGAACATTCTTGAATACTCAAAAGAGGCAGACAAATGGAGAGCAAAAACTGATCATTCCTTGAGAGAGTTTGGGGACCACTCCAAAAGATCATCAAACATTCATATTTTAGGAATTCCTGAAGGAGAAGAGGATGGCCCTAAAGGTACAAATGTTCTACTCCAAGATATTATAGAGGAGAATTTCCTAAGCATGGCAAGAGATACAGAAATACAAACAATAGACAGTTTCAGAACACTAGCAAGACTCAATCCAAATAAAGCATCTCCTAGACACATTGTAATTAACTTTGCCAAAGTTAATATGAAGTAGAAAATTCTGCAAGTAGCCAGAAGTAAGAAAAGCACTACTTACGAAGGGAGAAATATAAGAATGACTGCAGATCTCTCATCTGAAACGTTTTCAAGCCAGAAGAGGATGGTCATCAAACTTTAATCTCCTAAAACAAAACAACATTCATCCCAGGATCCTGTATCTAGCTAAAGTTTCATTTGTTATGGAGAAAACAAGTACTTTACTGACTTACACATGTTGAAGAAATTTGCCATAACTAAACCAGCTCTCCAGGATATTCCCACCCGTCCTCCATAATGATCAGCTTAATGGTCTACCACCAAAGTAAACTCACTTAAAAAGCCTTACAGAAAACCTAACATCTATAATGATGAAAGGATTGAAAATATCCACTGGACATTTGAAAAACATGACAACCAAGACACCACCATGCTTATTTTCACAATTAATGTGAATGCCTTAAATTGTCCTCTAAAGAGGCACAGCTTGGCTAACTAGATACAAAAACTCAGGCTAGATATCTGTTGCATAAAAGATTCTCATTTTTCCTTAAAGTATAAAAAAAGACTCAGGGGGAAGGGATGGACATCTATAATATAGTCAAATGGAAATCAGAAAAAAGCAGGGGATGTAATTTTATTTGCAGATAAAATTGCTTTCAAACCAACAAATATAAGGAAAGATAACAATGAAGACTATATATCTGTCAAAGGAAATACTCAACATGAAGAGATTTCTATGATTAACATTTATGCACCCTACCAGAATGCTCCTCCTACCAGAAAGCAAACCCTAACAGATATGAACAATTTGATATCTTTCTGCACTATAATTGTTGGAAATTTTAACTCCCCTTTGGCAGTTTTGGATAGCTGCTCCAAGAAGGAACTAAAAAAAATAAATATTAGACTTAAACCTGACCCTAGAACAAATGGACTTAACAGACCTTTACAGAACATTTCATCCTAATAAAATTGAATATACATTCTTCTTATAAGCCCATGGATTATCCTGAAAAACTTATCACATCTTAGGTCACAAGTCTAACCTCAGCAAATTTTAAAAATATAGAAATTATTCCTTGTATTTTTTCAGATCATCACAGAATAAAAGTTGAACTCAACAGTAACATGAATCTTCATACTCATACAAAGTCATGGAAACTAAATAACCTTATGCTGACTGATAACTGGGTCAAATATGAGATTAAGAAGGAAATTACCAAATTTTTGGAACAAAATGATAATGAAGATACAAACTATCAACACCT
>NW_003852505.1:5135933-5143902 GCF_000181295.1 Otolemur garnettii | reverse complement strand
AGAAATGAGAAATGAGAAATAACAACAGACACCTTAGAAATTCAAAAATTCCTTAATGATTACCAAAAAACACTGTATTCTCAGGATTATGAAAATCTGGAGGAAATGGACCATTACCTGGAAGCACGTCACCTTCCTAAATTCACCTGCAAAGAACTGGAAATTTTGAATAGACCTATATGAAGCACTGAAATAGCATCAGCTATATGAAATCTCCCAAAAAAGAAAAGTCCAGGACCAGATGGCTTCACATCAGAATTCTACCAAACATTTAAAGAGAAACTAGTACCTATACTACATAACCTTTTCTAAAACATAGAAAAAGAAGAAATGCTTCCCAAAAAATTCTATGAAGCAAATATCACCCTGATCCCCAAACTAAGAAAGGCTTCAACAAAGAAATAAAATTATAGCCCAATATCATTAATGAATACTGATGCAAAAATATTCAATGAGATCCTAGCAAACAGAATACAACAACATATCAAAAAAATTATACATCATGACCAAGTTGGTTTTATCCCAGAGTTACAAGGTTGTTTCAACATATGTAAATCTATAAATATAATACATCACATAAACGAAATAAAAGTGATGACTTCTATGGTTTATCTTATAAGGGTACAAGTGAATCTTTCTAAGAGTAGAATATAACCGTCTTAACACAATAACTAAGAAAATGACATAAGGGCTATGTTAACCAGTTTGATGAAAATATTTCAAATTGTATATGAAAACACCACACTGTACCCCATGATTGAATTAATGTACACAGCTATCATTTAATAAAAATAAATAAATAAATAAATAAAAAACATAGACCATATGATTCTCTGAATTGATGCAGAAAAAGCTTCTGATAATATCCAACATCCTTTCGTGATCAGAAAACTTAAGAAAATAGGCTTAGATGGGTCATTTCTTAAATTAATAGAGGCCATCTATAGGAAACCCACAGCCAATATCATAATGAATGTAATAAAAATGAAAACATTTCCATTCAGATCTGAAACTACACAAGAATGTCCATTGTCTCCACTGCTATTCAACATAGTAATGGAAAACTTAGCCATCACAATCAAGCAAGAGAAAGCAATCAAGGGTACCCAAATAGGGTCAGAGGAGATCAAATTCTCACTCTTCCTAGATGATATGATTTTATACCTGGAAAACTCCAGGGACTCAACTACAAAACTCTTAGAAGTGATCAAGGAATAGAGTAGCATCTCAGGATACAAAATCAATACTCACAAATCAGTAGCTTTTACATATACCAACAATAGTCAAGGTGAAAAAATAGTAAAGAACTCTATTCCTTTTATAGTAGTGCCAAAGCAAATGAAATATTTAGGAATTTACCTAAATTCCAAGAAAAGAAATAGCTGAAGATGTTAACAAATGGAAAACCATACCATGCTCATGGCTGGGAAGAATCAACATTTTTAAAACGTCCATACTACCCAAAGCAATATACAAATTCAATGCAATCCCTATTAAAGCACCACTGTTATACTTTAAAGATCTGGAAAAAACAGTACTTCGTTTTATATGGAATCAGAAAAAAAACCTCAAATAGCCAAGACATTACTCAGAAATAAGAACAAATCAAGAGGAATCACACTACCAGATTTCAAGCTATACTATGATTCTATAGCAGCAGTTCTCAACATGTGGGTTGCAACCTACAGGAACTATATTAAAAGGTCATGGCATTAGGAAGGTTGAGAACCACTGATCTATAGTGATAAAAACAGCATGGTACTGGCACAAAGATAGAGAGGTAGATATATGGAAAAGAATAATCAAGAGATGAACCCAGCCACTTATCATCATTTGATCTTTGATAAGCCTATCAAAAGCACTGATTGGGAGAAAATTTCCCTATTTAACAAATGGTGCTGGGTAAACTGGCTGGCAACATGCAGCAGACTGAAACTGGACTCTCACATTTTCCCATTAACAAAAATTGATTCTTATTAGATAAAAGATTCAAACTTAAGACATGAAAACTATAAAGGTACTTAGAGAAAGTGCAGGGAAAATGCTTGAAGAAATTGGCCTGGGAGAACATTTTATGAAAAGGACCCCCCCCCCAGGTAAGTGAAACAACACCAAAAATATATTCCTGGAATCTGATCAAACTAAAAACCTCTATACAGCCAAGAACATAGTAAGTAAAGAAAGAAGACAACTCTCAGAATGGGAGAAGTTATTTGCAAGTTATATTTCTGACAAAAGTCTGATTACTAGAACCCACAGAGAACTCAAATTAATTAATAAGAAAAAAAAAACAAATGATCACATTTCATTATGAGCACGAGACTTGAAGAGAAGCTTCTCTGAAGAAGACAGGTGTATGGCCTACAGACACGTGAAAAAATGCACATCATCTTTAATCATCAGAGAAATGAAAATCAAAAACCACTTTGAAATGTCATCTAACTCCAATAAGATTAGACCACATCACAAAATTCCAAATCTACAGATGTTGGCATGTATGTGGAGAGAAAGGAAGACTATTGTACTGCTGATGGAAATGAAAGCTAATACATCCTTTTGGAAAGAAGTTTGGAGAACACTTAGAAAACTAAAAGTAGACTTGCCATTCAATCCTGCAATTCCTCTACTAGGTATATATCCAGACGACCAAAAATCATTTTACAACAAGGATACTGGCACCAAAATGTTTGCTGCAGCCCAATTCATAATTTCCAAGTCATGGAAGTAGCCCATGTGTCCCTCAACCCATGAATGAATTGACAAATTGTGGTATATTCCTCTACTAGGTATATATCCAGATGACCAAAATGTATACCATGGAATATTATGTAAACCATGGAATATAATGCAGTCATCAAAAATATGGAGATTTTACATCTTTTTTGTTTAGCTGGATGGAGTTGAAACATATTCTTAGTAAATTATGTCAGGAATGGAAGAAAAAATATCTATTGTACTCAGTGCTGTTATGAAACCAATATATAGTCACCCACACTTTCATACAAATGATGAAACACAACTATAGTCCAGAATGAAGAAGCAAAGAGGGAGAGGGGAGTGGAGTGAGGAGGCCAGAAGGAGGATGGATAATTGATGGGACCTCACCTATTGTGCACATTGCAAGGGTACATGTCAAAACTATTAAGAGTAGAATATAAATATCTTAACACAGCAAATAAGTAAGTGAGGTGAAGGCTATGTTAACTAGTTTCATGTAAGCATTCTGAATTTTATATAAAATTAGCACATTATACCCCATAAATGCATTAATGTACACAGTTATGATTTAATTTAAAAAAAGAAATAATAATTTTGCTTGGGTTTAGTATTATTTTTTGAGGATTTTTGCATTTGTATTAATGATAGCTACTGATCTGTAGTTTTCTTAATCTTTTCTTGGTTTTGGTATTGGGAAAATACTGGCTTTATACAATGAGTTATTAATAATTCCCTATTTCTCAATCTTTTGTAGTCATTTCAGTTGGATAGGTACCAATTATTTGTATGTATGGTAAAATGTGATGGTGAATATGTCTTTTTCTGGTGGTCTAGTTTATACTGAACATTCAGAAAAATCTATGGTAAATGGCTTGACAGAAAAGAAGAAACAGGTCGTAGTAGTAGTGGGAGTAGGGTCAGAGCAATTGTGTGGCATACATAAAATTGTGGGTAAATTAAACTCATTTCATCTTTCAGTGTGATGATATCACTTTCCACTACCTTATTGTGTTACTAACTAAAACCCTACCAGGTAGTCAAGGATGGTTTAATACCTTGTTATCCATGAGATGAATGCTTATTCAGAGAGGTCGGTTACTCAGTAACATAACTTGTAAGGGGCGTAATTAGGCCCTTACTTCAGAGTGCATTCCAGTACTCTATTCTAGCTCAAGAAAATAGAAAGGGGAAAAAAATACAAGGGGAACGAATATCATTTCTATTAGGTCAAACCATTCCTTATCATTCCCTAAATAAAACTCACGACAGAATCTCTGTGCTTTCAGCATTAATTGGTAAGTAATATTGTTGGAGGCAGAAATTGGGTTTTTGTACACATTGACACAATAATAGACACAACTTTTAATCATAAATACCACAAAAAAGGTAACTAAACATAGCAATGTAGCTCATAATGCCAGTCCATGAGGAACCACAGTATGGAAGTATTAAGTATCCTTCCTTAGAAAAAAAGGTCACTATTGATAAAAACTAAAGTATACTATTTAAAACCAGACACATTTATAAGTGATCTACATGTGTTAGCTCATTTAATCCTTATAACAACCATCTGAGGTAGCTGTTATTAACACCCATATTTTACAGATGACTAGAAAAGTTATATAACCTGCTTAAGGTCATGTAGCCAATACATAGAAAAAGGACAGATCTGCATCCAAATGGACTGGCTGTGGTTTTCTTACCCTTAACAATGATACTTTTTTCCTTCTGATTACTGAATTGCAATCAATTGAATTTTGACTGGCTCAAATGCTCCTTAACATATCAGGGTGAAAGTATAATTGGTACTGTGACTTGAGGATGTTCCACTGTACAATACAAAAGTAATCCCTCCACCACTCTAACACCCACACCAGTGTAACACTGACATACAGACAGACCAGGGGAATAGAATAGAGAGCCAAAAATAAATAATCATGTATTTGGTCAAATAATCTTCAACAGGGTGATAATATCACTCAATTGGTAAAAATATTCTCTTCAGCAAATGGTATTGGAAAACTGAATATTTTATACAGGATAATGAAGTTTAATCTTTTTTGCATCATAAACAAAAATTAACTCATTAAATCAAAATGGATTAAATGTCTAAATATAAGACCTAAAAATATAAAACTCGTAGAAGAAAACATAGAGGAAAATGGTCATAACATTGGACTCAGCAATGTTTTCTTAGTTATGAATCTAAAACCTCAGGTAACAAGAGCAAAAGTAGACAAAGAGGATTACATCAAACTTAAAACATTTTGTACCTTAAATGACATAGTCAATAGCATAATCAACACAGTGAAAAGGCAACTCACATATACAATGGGATAAAATATTTGCTAATCATATATCTGCAAAGAAGTTATTCACTATATATAAAGAAATACCCATACAACAGGAATAAACCAAATAATCTGATTAAAAACTGAGCAAAAATATTAAACAGACATTCCTCCAAATATTATATGCTAATGGTAAACAAGCATGAGAAAAAGATGATAATCACTAACCATGAGTAAAATTTAAATCAAACCTCAATGTGATACCACTCTCATACTCATTAAGATAGTCACTATGAAAAGAAACAAAACAAAGCAATAAACAAATAGTGTTAGTGAAGATAGAGAACAGTTGGATCCCTATATACTGATGATGAAATTGTAAAAAGGTGAAAGTGTTATGGAAAACAGTATGGATATTCCTCAAAAAATTAAAAATAGAACTACTATATGATTCAATAATCTCACTTTTTTTTGGTCCTATTCTCAGTTTCACCCTTCCTTCCCACCCCCGTTTATGCCTTGGACTCTCCCAAGTAGTCCTAATGGGTGATTGGTTGTCCTAATCCCACCATTCTTCCCCCCACCCCTGCTTCTGTTTTGGATTCTACCAAGAACTCCTAATGGGTGATTGGTTGTCACAGTCTCAGTTGGTATCACACTTCTTCCGGCCACCCCTACTTCTGTCTTGGACTCTGCCAACTTCTACTAATGGGAGATTGGTTTAATCTCAGTTGGTATCACCCTTCATCCCCCAACTCCACTTCTGCCTTGGCTGCTACCTACTACTCCTAATGGGTGATTGGTTGTCCTGGTCTCACTTGGTATCACCCTTCTTCCCCACCCCCACCATTGCTTCTGCCCTGGAGTCTACCAAGTCCTCCTAATGGGTGATTAGTTTAGTATCAGTTGTTATCATCCTTCTTACCCCACCCCACTCTGCCTTAGACTCTATCAACTACTCCTAATTGGTGACTGGTTGTCCTCATTTCCTATCAGCCTTTGTCCCCCCCACCTTCTGCCTTGGATTCTGCCAACTATTCCTAATAGGTGATTGGTTGTGCTAGTCTCAGTTGATATCACCCTTCTTTGCCTCCCCCTCCTACCTTGGACTCTACCAACTACACCTAATGGGTGATTGGTTGTCCTAGTTGCAGTTGGTATCACCCCTCTCCCCTGCCTCACTTCTTCCTTGGACTGTACTAACTACTCCTAATTCAACAATCCCACTTTTGAGTATATATCCAAATGAATTTATAGCAGCATCTCAAAGAGGTATTTGCCCACCCAAAATCATAGAAGCACTATTCACAATAGCTAAGATGTGGAAGCAACCCAAATGTTCCTTGACAGTTGAATATATAAACAATATATATAAGGTTGTACAGACATACAATAAAATATTATTCAGCCTTAAAAAGGAATTAAATCCATGGTAAAACATGGATGAACACTGAGGAAAGTATACTAAGTGAAATAATCCAGATACAAAAAGATAATTACTGTATTGTTCCACTGATGTGAGCCATTTAGAAAAGGCAAATTCATAGAAACAGGAAGTAGAATGTTTACCGGGGTTTAGGGGAAGAGGAAAAGGAAGGTTGTTTAATGGATAGAGTTTCAGATTTAAAAGATGAAAAACTTCTGTAAATCCACTTCACGATAATGTGATGATATTTAACACTACTGAACTGTAAAGTTAAAAATAGTCAAGATGTAAATTTTACATTATATAGTTTTTCCTGCTATTAGAAAAAAGAATACTGAAGAAACTCTAACCCAAAATAGAACATACAACTATAGAAATGAGTCACCAATGCTGCTCATTGGAGCTATTTGTGTTCTGACAATCAGGACTCTGTAATCTGGTCAGGTTAGACCTGTGATATCTGATTAGATTGTAACAATCAGGTCTGGCCTATTGTGAACCAGAACTTGAGAAGATAAGTAGATGAGTAGAAATATTGCAATTTTGGAAAGCTGATTTATGTTTGGGACTACTCTTTTCATCTTCACAGTGAGTATCTTCTGAATTAAAAAAAAAAAAATAACTCACCTAAACCTGGAAAGAGAAGAAAATAGTTTTTAAAATGATTTGAAGATCTTTCTCTAATGAAAAGCTGTTCCTGATCTCTTATGCTAAGAATATCACATTTAACAATTAAAAATTTCACAACCCTCTTATACCAGATAACCAGAAAATATCCATTGCACCATCAGGCATATTCTGAATAATATAAAGAAAACATTTTCAGTTTATTTGGTTTTGTTTTTGTTTAAATTTAGGTTTCTAACAAAATCTATGACAAAAATTCTTACCGGTTTGTTTTTTAGACCTCCTCTCCTTTATATTTATCCCATTATTGTCACGTAGTGTATAAAATACCAATGAACATATAATCCAGATTAGCAACAGTACCGCTCAGTTCTGGAAGAACATAAACAAGTAATGGTGCAGGAATCTTGAAATATGGAAATTGATCCTGTTTAAGTAAGTAAAAATTCTTGTCTTATTCATCAACTCATCTGCTTATGATCCTTCATTGATGAATAAGGACTATGTCACCAGTTAAGGTTAGAAGCAGAGTTAAATAGCATAATACTCAATAACAATATACAGAAACAATGTTTGTTTCAGAAGAGTATTGTAGAAATAGCAAGCTTTTAGAGCTTCATTAATTTCAAGGACAGACTTCTTCTTACTAATAATACCTGCAAGTATTGATTATCTAGTAAGTGCCAAACTCAGAACTAGGAATTTTATGTATATTAACTTATTTAATCTTTATAATATCCATGTGAACTATGAACTATTAGTATTCACTGTTTTTTTACAGACAAGAAGATCAAGGCACCAAACAGCTAATGAACTTGTCCATTGCCATACAGATTAAAAACTGACAGAGTTAGGGCTTCAAAACCCATGTCCCTGAAGCTTTAGCATACTTCCTGTCATGACTATT
>NW_003852505.1:5132445-5135685 GCF_000181295.1 Otolemur garnettii | reverse complement strand
AGAAAAACAAATCATAGCAACGAGGACATCTGTGACACCTGCTTTATACATTAAGGCCAATCACAGTCTCCTTAAGTTTATCAGGGACAATTTGTTGAAATGTAACAGGCCCCTTATTTTATTAGTAGCCTATTCTTTCATGCCAGGCACATGTTCACAGTATTCACAGTTCAAAAAGAGAAGACACTATATCTAAATTATAGTCTCAAGACTGAATTTGTTAAATGGATAACTAGCAGATCTTTTCAAAATAAAGAGAGTAAGAAAATTAATTCAATAAATCATTGAAACACCAGCCTACATTTTAAAACGAAAGCCAGTCTTTATAATTTTGAAGTGTTATAAAGAGCTCTTCAACATTTGTGTTCAAGATGAGGGAAAGCTACAAGAGATGAGTGTCTCAAGATAGGACTCTGGATGGAGTGATTTGGTATGTGTGTTTACGTATAGAAGACGGGAAAAAGTTATCACTGTTTCCTCATAAGGATGGCATCACTGACTTACAGCTTCAGTAGAATATCTTCTTTAAAAAATCCTTTCAGGGCCAGGTATAGTGGCTTATGTTGCTTGAGCTCAGTAGTTCAAGACTAGCCTAAGCAAGGTTTATGCCCCATCACTACTAACGTTAGAAAAACTAGCTGAGTATTGTTTGGGGTGCCTGTAGTCCCAGCTACTACTCAGGAGGCTGATGTAGGAGGATCACTTGAGCCCAGGAGTTTGAGGTTGGGGTGAGTTAGGCTGACACCACTGCACTCTAGCCAGGGGCAACATAGTGAGAATCTGTCTCAAAATAAATAAATTAAAAAAAAAAGTCTTTTAGATTATAAAATATATAGGACCTCAGTACAACTGTATTAATAATAAAAAATTAAGAGAAATTTAATGGACCAATAATCTCATCACCCAGAAATAATTAGGACTATGTCATTTTGATGACTTCCTTTCTCCTCCATTTTCAATCTGAATTGTTTTTTCTTGATGCAGTGATTGGGGAGTATGAAGCCAACCACAAGATTGCCTTTCTCTAAGGTATCTGGCCAGTCTGAGGAGAGCAGGTTATGATTAAAGAATGAAGGACTGAAAAATTTGCCAGTGTTAAGGCATAATCTGAAATCTAGATATGATGATAAGCTAGTGGTTCTCAAAGTGTGGTCCATGGATGGGCAGCATCAACATCATAGGGAAATTTGTTGGAAATGTAAAAATTTCAGGCACACTCCACCCAAGCTCTTCTGAATCAAAAATATATGAGTATAGAGCCCAAGAATCTGTGCTTTAACATTCTCTCAAGGGGGTAGTGATGCACTGCATTCAAGGTGAGAATGAATATAGCTACTAACACTTTCTAATTATTCTTCTTCAAGTGTTGTCCTAAACACAACACATAGTGTTATTTATCTCACCTATATTTATTTTGCAAATGAAGAGACTAAGTAGTTCAGCTACTTTGCTCAAAGTTACACAGATAATAAATTGTGGGGTCATGTTTAAAATCCAGGGAGTCTGTCAGTTTTTTTCTAGAGATTTTGTTTTAAATCAGTATAGTGTGTTATTTTCAATCCCAGGATACTAAGGCAAAAATAAGGCTCATTATCCCCATTTACAAAATTATATATAAATAAAGACTCTGGTCTCAAAGATAACTATCTCAGCACATGGTATTCTTCATAAGAAGAAACAAAATCTCTACCTGCAAATCAGTTTGTCATGATGATTAAATTAATATCTATCTCTCTCTCTCTCTCACCTTGCTCCCATAGAAGTAGCTGCTTTTGCTCCTGCTTTTACAGGATACTTTATTGCTTAATATAACTATGGTCACCTTCAAGGTAGTTAGTCCCCTTAGAAAGCTATGCACCAATGCCAGTGCCTAGCTCACCCTTCAAAGCATCCTTTCTAGGATGACTTCACAAACTTAATTGTTAGGCTTAGTAGGATGACAGCTCTGATGGCTATTCCAGAAAAAGTGTTCCAAAGTTATTTTGAAGGGTGGAATAGCTGCTGGTGTCGGTAGATAACTTCCCACAGAGAGTACCTTGAAGGTGAGCATAGTGGTATTCATCAGTGAGGTAGGCAACACTTTTTCTAGGATGAGTTTGCAAAATTAACTGTCCAACATCAATAAAGATTGGTTAACTTGCTAACCATATCAGAAATTCCTTGAAAGCTTGGACTTTGTCTTATACAGTACAGTGATAAACATATGCAAAGGTCTTAATGCTCATGTAATTCTCATAAATATTCACCATTAAGCCCTGATTTTATATTATGCATATAATAATGCATAATATATGATATAATAATGTATAACATACACATTATTATATTATGAATCATGAAATATTATTCATTATGATATCTTCCTATAAAATATGTAGGCAGTATGTAAGGGAGAGAAGTGAAATTCACACCAAAAGCTTGACAGTAACTGAGAGAGAAAATATGAAATCAGCATATTATAACCACAACAGAAATCCATTTATATATAAATACATATATAAATGTGTATATAAATGTATTATATATACACATATGTGTGTGTGTATATATATATACACATACACATTTTCAAAAAGCAGCATGTAATGGTATGTACTGCAGTTATCTCTATAGTAACAAAACACCAGGAACAACCTACATGTCTATCAATAGGATAGTTCTTATTTGGAACCTAGTCCTATCTGTGACATAGATGCACTTTCCATGGAGACTGGATATTTTAGTCAACTTGGCTTGAATAAGCAATTTCACCTTATGTATCTATGTTTCTGTATTTCCCATCTTCTGTGTCAGACCAATTGCTCCTTTGATTGATGCAGACTTTTGTTCAACCTACAGCAATACTTTATGTGGGTTATATAGCAAGTCCTGCTGCTGTGGAGGTTATTATTTTTAAGGAAATTCTGTATTTCTGTTGTAGTTATAATACACTGAATTCATATTTTATCTCTTAGTTACTGTCAACCTTTCAGTGTGAATTTCACTTCTCTCTCTTACATACTGCCTATACATTTTATAGGAAGATATTATAATGCATAGATTGAAACCACTAACCAGAAATATTCCAACAATACTGGACCATTTAAAACTAATTGGCAAGGTAACAAAGCTGGATAGATTGGTTCTGCATGAATTAAAGGAGGGTAAGAAGATAAATTATCTTGAAGCTTGCCTTTCTTTGTTGTCAAGATGTAAAGGTGACTATTTCTATACTGCATTGTTATATATGATGACACATGC
>NW_003852505.1:5129735-5131894 GCF_000181295.1 Otolemur garnettii | reverse complement strand
TATCTAAAACATTTCCTGTTCACTTGAGTAAACAATAATCACTTTTCCTCTCTATATGATTAATTTTGATAACATCCTTAGAAGAAGCATTTATCACATACTGAAGCACCTTGTATTTTAGTTACCTGTATTTACTATAATTCTCCTAGGTCATGGACTTATCTTTTTAGCTCCAGAGTACCTAACAGACTAAATAAATTGACTAATGGGATCACAAATTTGGGTTACCTCAATGGTACTAAATATTGTCAGTTGACAGGATATTTGGGTTACCTCAATAGTAACTAAATATTGTCAGTTGACAGGATATTTAAAGCTATTTTCTTAGAAAACATTCTTTACAATGTGTTGCAATATACAATTTAACTCATTTGCATAAAAGCATTTACAGCTTATTTATACAAATGATGTAATTTGTTTGATGGTGTGTTCTGCCTTAATCTTATGGAATAATTTGGTACCTTATTATGAAAGATTCCTCCAAAATGGGTGATAAAGAAAAAAATATTCAAGTGGAAAACAAAGCATTAAAGATAACTCTCCATTTACAGGGTTCTGCATCCAGTTTCTAAGTTATCAACACTACTTACATCTTTTTCTATTATCAGGTACAATTTGCCAATTACACCTGAGACAAGCCAATATTGATTTTGGAGATAGAAAAGAAGGTTGAAGTTAAATTATGACTTTGCTCAAGCCAATTCACCTCATTGCACTTCAATTTCCTGGTGGTAACATCCAGTTTACAGGGCTGTTATAGTACAGAGGTAATGTGCACATAATCAGGTATATAATAAGCACTCATTAAATTGTAAAAATTATTATTGCAGGGATAATATTATGTATATTAAATGGTAACAGGTTTAAATTCAAACCAGTTATCTCATGTGTGAGCTGTTTTGGGAAATGATTTGAAGGGAGGAAAAGTTGAAACTAAGAATTTAAATAAGAAAGTGTGTATATATATATACACACACACACACACATATGTATATATGGGGAAAATGATGGAAGGGCCAAAATATAAGGATAATTGGTATATATCTATATATGTGTGTGTGTATATATATATACCAATTATCCTTATATTTTGGCCCTTCCATCATTTTCCCCATTATTATAAGTCAATTGTTCTTTTATGTGTCTCCACATTTCCTCAGAATTAGGTGGTTTCATGAATAAATGTGAAACCTTCTTTAACATTATTATAAAATATAGGTTTTACCTAACACAGTAGCACTTTGCATTAAAGAAATCAAATCACTTCTTCATTCAAAATAATAATATGTAGAATTATACATTAAAGGTGGACTTTAAATTTGACCGTATTTTCCATGTTATGTTTACTGTTCTCTTTGTTATAGCAGAAAGAGTAGAAAAATGGCCTGTATGAATAACCAATGAATTTATTTAGCACTACCTTTCTTCTAAAGTAACTGAAGGATTGCTGCAATTTCAAACTCACTGCACTTAGCTGTCCAGACCAAACCTATTTTTCTAAGCTTCATGCCCATTGCAATGGATTGTAATGGTTCTGTGTTCACAATTGCATATGTAATCTCTCCTCCTGTATTCATTTATTATTCTCAATGTAAATTCAACACTATCAATTATGACTATCAGTTATTACTATATGCTGTGCACTCACAGAAAACCTAGAGAAAAGAATAAATTTATGGAGGAAGAAATTACCATCTACTATTATAATATGAGCCCCAATACCAGGGTCCCTGAAATTCATTAATATTTGTCAAAATTACTTCCAGTGATTACAGCAAGAGTGAGAAAATAGGAAAAGTAATATGAATTAAAAAGGACTTTCTTTTTGGTTTTGTTCATGTAACAACACAGTTATGCAGTGAATTAAGTGAACTACAATGTAGGTTTTTAGGCTGTTGTGAAACACGAGCCTGTATGTTGTTATATTGTTGTTTTGAATGAAGTAGACTACTCTATCACTCTATGGTATTGAGATAGAAATGGTTATATAAAATGCAAAGATATTTCCAAGGACTCCCTTGAAATAACCTACTGCCCCCCCCAAAGTGTCCAAAAACTACAAATGGTAAGTTTCCTCTGTATGATTTCATGGATGCCAAAAGTCTCCCCACCCCAGATATCACCCTTCCACGTACCTTTCACAGAACCAGAAATCTTTA
>NW_003852505.1:5126623-5129664 GCF_000181295.1 Otolemur garnettii | reverse complement strand
TAAACATAAATTAAAAGTATAATCATAAGATAAACAATGTTACACCTGCAGAGATACACATTCTTTGACCAGAAAGGCATTAAATAGTTTATCTGCATTTAAATATGGAGAACTTTCACACAAAATCCTTGATTCTACACTTCCTTTGGAAACCTATGAAAGCTGGCAACACTAAACTCAGATTCGTGCACAGACAATAATGACTGTAGCCAAAATATTTCATCTCTGAGTCTTAGTTTCCTCATCTGCAAACGGAAGATAATTATTTCTAAGCTACAGATTGTTATTAGGACTAGATGTGATAATATACAGAGAGAGTCTAGTATATACTAAGCATCTTCTAGTTAGGTGGCATCTGCAGGAGATTGGTGGGCTGAAAGAGAGGGAGGGAAAGAAGAGAGGTCCTTATATTTAGCCCCACCCCATTCCTTCCCTGTCTCACTGTGGTTCCTCTACTGTCATAGTTCTTGTAGGATGGCCCCTCTTCTACAGCTCCAAACTCTCTCTAAACTCCAATAATACCATTATTTCCCCTTCCTTCTTCAGACCTAAGAGAGATATGGTTTCCTATTGTTATTACTTACCGGGAAACTTCAAATCCCTTATTAATTCTTGTAGCTCAGGACTGTTTGTTTCTAAGTAGTCTCTTGAATGTGTTTTTTTGTCTGGGACTGGGTTTGAACCCGCCACCTCCAGCTTATGGAACCAGTGCTCTATTCCTTTGAGCCACAGGCGCTACCCTAAGTAATCTCTTGAAACATCGAGATAGATTCTGTCTCATGGTAAGACTGTGACATATACTGAAATGATTACAAAATCCACAATGTAGTTTAAAAACTTTTATATAGCCTTAAATTTGAACTATACACATTAAAGCAATTTTTAAAATAACCTGTGAATATAATACAAAGATGATTCTATAAAGCATACAATATATATCATTAATTAGATATATGACTATTTAAGTTCTTCCTTTCGCAAAGACAAGCTTGCCAAAATGTCTACCACTTTTTAATATCATTTATTTTAGCATTGGAGAAAATGCTGAGTCAAGTAATTGTGGTAACAACACTAATTATTATTCTACTTCATAGAGCCTCATTTCTCAAACAAAACTCTTTAGTCAATAGAGATTGTGTGTTAAGCATTTCACCATTCCATGTATTGGAAATACTTATTATTTCATAAAGCATCATTTTGTCCTTGGGCTTGCATATGTCTCAAAACTCAAAAGAGCAAGAAATATTTATTTTTATTGAACTCAAAACTTTAAGTATTCAAATAAGTGTAATTTCAGCATCTTGGCAACTATGAAGGACAAGTAGCAACAAAAGCAAGATAATGACAGGAATTTAGTAAAAAGGTAATTCTCCAAGCCCTGCCCTATGCCAAGGACAGAATTATTTAATATCTTTACATTTCTAACAAAAACACATTATTCTTAGTAAAGTAGCACAAGAATAGAGAAACAAGAATCCTATGTACTCAATTCTGATATGAGGACAATTAAGGTGGGGGTGGGGCATGGGAGTAGCTGAGAAAAGGAAGGAGGGATGGGGTGGGGGGACAAAAGGGGTAGTACATCTTTGGGGGGGCAGGACACAATTATAAGAGTGTCCTTATCTAAGAAAAGCAATCAATGTAACCTGGCTCTGCATACCTTCAATGAATCCCCAGAAATAATAATAAAAAAAACAGTAATCAATAATCATTAATGTTAACTGTGTTGACCCTAAACTATTTAAATATCCTAAAATGTCTACTGAATTATTAAAAGAATCAAGATGTGCTATGTCCAGTTTTAAATTTAATATACAGTTAATCAATTATTATTTTATAACATTTTTGGTAATAGTTAATGCACAGGTTATACATTTATTTAAGAGATATTTTGACTGCTTACTTCATGCAATAACCACTCAGAAGTATAAGTGAAATTACAGTGCATAATAATTGTGTCTGAATATTCTGGTTAACTGAGAATAATTTTGAAGGCCATTAACCATTTTCCCTATCTTCCTACCATGCTGTATACAATGAATTTTTTCTTCATGGCTAAATGCATTAAATAAATCAGGATAAGTTTCAGATTATGATTTTTCCTTTTCATCTATTTCTAAACTCTCTCACCTTAGTTGGTACATTGATAATATCTTCAGAATGCTAGGTATGGATACTTTGGTTAATTATTTATATTTCTTATTGTTTACTTGATAATGTATTCTGTTTGGGGCTGTCTGTAAGCATCTGTGACAGGACAAGGAAATTCATCTCTCACAAAGATGATGCATTTAAATCAGCTTGGATTTGTGTTAGTAAAGGGGGAACTGTTCCAAAATGTAATGCCAATGCATTTTCTTTTGGTCTCTGAGGGGATATTTTGAACATGGGACCTCACCTTGTGTTTCTCAGAAAAATGGAAAGCCCATTTCATTGCCAGATATCATTTGTGCTTGATATACATGTGACTTAACTCAGGGGTCAAGCCAAAATGAGTTTAATCATCCAGAAAGATTTTCAAGCGTGAGAATTTGGAAATAATGTGCCAGTAGGCACTATAATTTCTTCTTCCTCATTCCCTACAACTAGTCAACACTCCTGTTCTATGAATTGTACCTTTCGAATATCCCAGAACTATATCTTTCCTCCCCATCCCCATGTTACTCCCCTAGAAGGAGCCATCCTTTTCTCTTACCTAGACATGAATTTCATCTCCATCCAAGCAAGTCTCCTTGAATACAACCTTTTCCAATACAAAATACCTTTTACATTATAGACTCATTAATCTTTATAAAGTAGAAATCTGATCATGCCACCTCTTGCCTTGTCTACTGAGTTAAATTCGAATTTCTTAATGAGGTATGCAAGTACAATTCTCATCTGTTATCACTAACCACCTTATCCCTATATTGTAACCTTTGATGCTGTAATCATACTGAACTGTGTACGGCTCCAAAAATACTCATTTCCTCTCACATATCCAGAGCTTTCCACATGCTACTTCCTCTCCCCATATACACTTTACAACCCCACTGTACTTT
>NW_003852505.1:5105390-5126603 GCF_000181295.1 Otolemur garnettii | reverse complement strand
TTTTTTTTTTTTGGTACAAACTCTTATTTATTTTTAAGATCTCAACTAAGATAGCTTTCCTCCAGGAAACTTCACATGACTTAAAGACTGTTAAATATCCCTCTCTAATTTTACGGTAGCACACTATAATCCCTTTATTGGATCACTTAATCACACAATATTTTAATTGCCTATTTGTCTAGCTTCTTTACTAGTGTGGTAAGCTCCACAAGAACAGTTTTATCTTGCTAGTCATTGCATCTCCAATACCTAACATAATGGTTCCAAGCAATATTTTTGTTGTTAAGAGAATGATCTCCCATCATATATCCACAGATATTTTTTATGACAAGAACCACTATTCTAGGTAAGCTGTTGCTAAACTACATACACACAGACATACACTCATCATATACAGAGTATATGTTAAAATAAGAATCAGTTTCATTGAAGATTGGCCAGTCAGAAGACATACAACGTATAGCACATACAGATGCCCTGCATATATGCAATTGCTTACTTAAAATTTTCACAGAATAATTTACATCCATCTTAAATACAATGTGTCCAAATCTTCTATCCCTAAGCTGGTACTTCCATACTCTTCCCTCATCAGAAAAAGGAAACTCTGTTCTTTTAATTGCTTAGGTGAAAAAAGTAGAAGTCATCACTGACTCCTCATTCCATTATGCTTCACATCAAGCTTATCAAATAATCCTGTTGTCTTAAACTTAAAAATCTGTTCCCAAATATTAAGACGTCTTATTGTGTCCACTGCTAATACTTCAGTCAAAAGTACAATCATTGTTTGACTGAATTATTACAGAAGTCCACTGAATGGGCTCCTTGATTTACATCTGTGTTCCTACATTCTCTTCTGCACACAAAATCCCAAGTCAGATCATGTTTTTCCTCTACTGAAACTTTCAATGAATTCTCACTTCACTAGGGTACAAGTCAATGTCTTTGAATTTACTATTTATTCTGTCTTGAACTCTCTTTCAGCAGCTGTTGGAATAGCTCCTTTACTTCCTTCACTGTATTTCAAAGTATACTTAAAATATGATTTATATTTAAAAAATTTACATACCAGGAAATTCAAAATTTTAAAGTATACAATTCAGTACATTTTAGTATATGCACAGAGTTCCACCATCATCAATTTCTAATTCAAAATTTTTTTCACCTCAAAAAGAAAACCTGTACATTTTAAGCAGTCATATCCATTTTCCCACTGTCCTCAGCCACTGGCCACAACTTATCTACTTTCTTTCTTTCTTTATGGATTTGCCTATTCTGGTCACTTTATACAGATGGAATCCTACAATATGTGGCCTTTTATGTCTGCTTACTTTCACTTGACATGATGTTTTTGAAGTTTATCTACTTACGTAGCATACGAAGTCAGACAAATAAGTTTGTGAACTCATCCTAGAAAAAGTCCTACATACCTCATTATTGAAAATCATTATGACCACTTCAAAATATTTCCCTTGGCCATCTGATGACCACAGTGATATTTGACAATGGAGTAGGTATCACTTTTTCTAGGACAATTTCACAAACTTCATTGTCCAGCTTTATATATTAGTACTTCATTCATTTTTATCAGTGAAAGTACCTCATTGTATGGACATTTCTTAATTTTACCATTCATCAGTTGATGGACAAACACATTAATCTTTAAGTGTTAAAAATATAAGTTTGACATTAGTCTATCTACATTGGTAAAATCAATATTATACATGGTAAGAACAGGATTTTATGTAGAAGTAATTTATAAATTATTTGCCAGCAAGGGTTTTTTAATAAGGTGCCTCTGGCTTTGGTTTCATTAAGTATGTGAACGTAGTATTTTAATCAATCTCTTACCTTTGAGAACTTTGTTGTTGAAGTGGGATTAGCTATATCCCTATGACAAAGGATTTTTCAGTCCATGGCCATTAGAGCAGCCCACTATAGTTCTGACCATAGATCTGAGCATGAAAGCATCACTATTAAAAATCCAGTGAATTGGGAATGGTTTTGCCACTAATCTATATAATACACTATTCAGTGAAGCACTCAACCCTGAGACAGACTTGTGTGTTACGCTCAAAGATAGCTGGAATGTTCTGAAAGCTCTTTGTGACATCATGACTCTCGGAAATCTGTCCCCCCCACTTGAGCTTGAATAGCACAATATTCAGAGTCTGGCACCTTTATTGTTGGAGGGTGGGCCTCAGCTTGGGAAAGACTGCGAACTCCTACCACCTCTTCCCACTTCCAAGGTCAATCTGTTGCCTTTTACTTAAAGAGACTTCATTCAGTGACACAAGCTTAGACATTGCCCAAGCCTGACTCTGAAGAACATTTTTATTGATATAATTCATGTACTATAAAGGTTATCACTTTAAAGTATGTAATTTAGTAGTTTTTAGTATATTCACAAGGTTGTCTAATCACCACTGCTATCTAAATTCTGAATATTTTCATCATGCCCCCCAAAACTCCATACACTGAACAACCACTACTCACCACTCTTCCTGCCCAGACTCTGGAAACCACTAACCTACTTTCTGGCTCTGTGATTTTATCTAGTCTGGATAATTCATATAAATAGAATAGTACAATTTGTAGCCTTTTCTTTCTGACTTCTTTTACCTTGTCTTTGAGGTTCATATATGTTACACCATACATCAAACTTCATTCATTTCTATGGTGAGCAATATCCCATTATATGAATGTACCACATTTAATTATCACTTGATGGACATTTGGCTTGTTAACTTCTTATATATTATGAAAAACATGGCTGTGAACATTCATGCACAAGTTTTTATGTGGACATATCTTTCACCTTTTTAATCAACTATCCCTTTCTCATTGAGGCCTGCCCTAACAATCCTATTAAAATTATTATATCTCTAACTGTGAGCAATGAGTGTGACTCACCTAACCCATCCCTCCTTCTTCTTTATTCTCTGTATAAACTGTACTTTCTCCCCTCTCCTTTACCTAATAGCTTCTACTTACTAATGGCTGTAGGTGCTTCATAATTCATAAAACCTATAAGTTTATTTTAATTATAACCTTTATTTTCTTCCGTAAGTACTCAAAATGTCATAAATTATTTAAGTTTCTTACTAAATATGAGTTTTCTTAAATTACCACTACTCTTCCTTGAAAAAATTACAATTTTTCTATTAAAAAGTAAGTTAGCCAAGAACCACAAATTCAGTTGTCCCATTAAATATAATGACATCATTTAAAGCTCTAATATGTGTTTGCATGTGTATACACATATCTTGAAGAAAAGCTCTGCCTCCTTGTACAAAAGGATGATTAATTTGAAATAAATGAACATACTCTTTCTGATTTAGGTGATGAAGTTACACAAACCTAAAGTAGTTAATTTTATCTTAAATATATTAATCAACCAAACAGTATTTATACCATGCATATGGAAATGGAAACAATAATTCTCTCCATTGCAAAGTAATAATATGTTTACAGGCCAGTAATTTGGCTTATATTTTCTCTGATACTCTACTTTTCAGCTGATTTTTCTTTTTTGAGATTTAGTACCTAAAAGTTTATAATTCATCACAGTCTACTTGAGACTTCTTAAGAAGATTAACTGTGTAGCTGGCAAATACTATCTGACTACAGTCAAGTTCATGGACATATTACAATATTAGAAAGTACAGGCATTTCCTGAAAAACCTCACATCCTGCAAAACTATTCACTAAACATAACAAAGTGTATAGTAAAATGGGATTAGGAGCAGAAAACTCAAATCATTGCAGTGATAGAATTAATGGGATCAATAATAGTCAATACAAAAATATTATACAATTAAGAAGACATGATAAAAATTTTTTGACATGATTTAGAAAAAATCATACTATAGAATATATACTTACATTACCTTAAGAAAAAGTGATGGTAGCTTGACAGATTGTGGGCATAAGGAAAGATTGATTCCTAAATGATGAAGATGAGAAAATTGCATAAAGATGTGAGAGAATCACTCTCAATAAGCACTTCCAAGACACAATGCATGGCCAAATCGGCAAGAGGAACTTTTGGTGTGAAAACACAATACTATTCTGCAATCTCATTAGTAGGCATCTACCCAGAAGAAAAGAAAAAAAAAGTTTATCATAAGGACATTTTTACTAAACTGTTTATTACAGATCAATTTACAGTCACCAAAATATGGAAACAGCCTAAATGCCCACCAACTCAGGAATGGATTAACAAGCTATGGTATATATATACCATGGAATACTATTCAGCCACTAAAGAAGATGGAGACTTTACATATTTTGTATTAACCAAGATGGAGATGGAACACATTCTTCTTAGTAAAGCATCACAAGAATTGAAAAGGACGAACCCAATGTACTCTATTCTAAAATGAAGGCAGTAGATGAGCTAATACAAGGGGTAGGGTATAGGGATGAGAGAGAGAGGAGGAGGAAAGAGGATGGGGGGGTCACAGTATATGGCACACCTCTTGGGGGCGGGACACAATTATAAGAGGGATGATATGTAACAAATGCAATCAGTGTAACCTAATTCTTTGTACCCTCAATGAATCCCAACCAATAAAAAAAATATATTATATCTCCTCCATCTTCCTGAAATTCTCTCTCTATTTCTACTCTCTGGGCTACTTTTCTCCATGACATTGGTGGCAATTTGCATATTGTTGATCTTTCTTCAGTAGAATGTAAACTATATGACAAAAGAGAATTTTGTCTGCTTTGTTTAATACTGTGTTATGGATGCTAAAAATGGACTTGACACAGGAAAAATGTATAATATGTATTTGTCAACACTTTCTATGCCCTTTGTTCAGGGCCATTTACTATCCCTACTTCCTTCTATGTATCCATGGAATGAAATGTCAATTCCACAGAGAAGTCTTTGTCAATCCACCTTCTATCCCATGGGAATTGGAAGGTATGTACATGTGGATATCCTGCAGATACACTATCTCCCAGACACCACCATACTCTCAAGCAGAATGGAGGATCTAAGAGTTATTTTGCATGAGGAGATGAGAGGAAGACACATACTCCCCACTTCCTAAAAAAAAAAAAAGCCAAAATGACATGAAATATATACTGTAGTGGTTGAACACATGGACTATGGAGACAAAAGGCCTGGGTTTAACTCTCTACTGCTTTTTACTTGTATGACTTTGAGTAAGTTGGTTTCTTTACTTTATTTTTCTCATGTATAAAATTGGGATAATAATTGCACCTATCTCATGGGGCAATTGTGAAGATATATGTGTTAAGGAATATAAAGCATTTATGACAACATCTAGTACTTAGTAATTAACTATTATCACTACAAATGTAATTACCACTGTCATGCAAAATATAAAACAACTCAAAATCTTTGTTTCACAATAGCAATTACAAAATGTCTACCAATGTAGAAAACAAACAAAAATCACCTACACTTTGATATCAGTCAACTGACACTGGCATATTAAATAAAGAATTTCAAATAATACTCAGAATAATTATTATAAACTACCTTTTAATTAAAGGCAGTGTAGTATGCTAATTAAGAACAACATTTTTGGATCAATACTTTCTGGGATTAAAGTCTCATTACACTGCTTATTATCTGGGTGACCTTGGGTGAGTTATTTAATCTCTCTGTGTCTGAGTGTCTACAAAATAGGAATAATAGTACCTAGTTCACTGGGTTGTAAGAATTAAGGATGTTTATACATGTAATGAGCTTAGCTCAGTGTCTGACACCTAGTAAGCGCTCACTATATTTCAGTTGTTACCACTGAGTACAATGTACCAAGCACCATAAAATGAGAGCTCCACTATGAGTACATCTAAGTAATATAAATCACTCACACTTTATCTATGTTGTGCCTATAATGGAAAAGTTGAAGTAGCATTGGATTTCTGTCTGTCTTCCTTACCTAACTGCATCTCCTTAAGGAGCTATCATTTATTTTCCTATCTCAATACTTAGGAGATTGCTTGCACCATAGTATGTGATAGTGCCTAGAATATTGTAAATAATTGATAAATGATTGAATCCAGAAGGACAGGAGAAGAAAAAGATATAGACTCCAGTCAAGCTAACTGTTGCTGCCCTACTGCCCCCAAAGTCTACTTTTTCTTCATTTATTTTGTATATAAGCCTCATAAATCACCTGGCTCATTACATTATGCTATCTTGAGCTCCTAGATCTAAAAAAGCAGATACAACATGGCAGTTCCTACATCATTAGCCAATTAGTCATTCATGTACCCAGAGAGTTAAACTCCAATGTGTAAGTTTCACATCACTTATTTTATACCTCATATACTATTTTTATGAATGGTCTAAATCATTACATGTTCATTTTTGGTTTTGTTCCCCCATATTACCACAGGGATACAAATGATTAGGTGACAATGTTTGTCTTTATTAGGTGAGTTCCCTGTTGTATTTGTGCTCTTCATCCAAAAGGTGTGCCATATACCCTTATATTGTGCCCATTAGATAGGAGAGCACCAACCCCCCTCCTTCCTCTTCTCCCCCTCTTCCCTTCTCTCACCTCCACTCAAATTGAATTAAATTGATTTTTTCTCTTGGGTGGGACTGTATTAGTTTGCCTACTGGCTTCATATTAGTATTAATTACATTGGATACTTCTCCATTCTTGTGATATAGTACTAAAAAGGATGTTCTCAAATTCTATCCAGGTTAACACAAAAGATGTAAAGTCTTCATTTTTATGGATGAATAGTATTCCATCATATCCACGAGGACAGTTTATTAACACATTCATGAGTTGATGGGCACTTGGGTTGTCTCCATATCTTGGTGATGATGAATTGAGCTGAGATACATGATCTAGTGCAAATCTCCTTAAGATAAAATGACATTTTTCTTCTGGGTAGATATGTAGTAATGGGATTGTGGGATCAAATGGAAGATCTATTTTCAGTCCTTTGAGAATTCTTCATAATTCTTTTCAAAGAGGCTGTATTTGTTTACAATCCCACCAAAAGTGTACAAGTGTTGCTTTCTCTCCACATTTGTGCCAGCATTTGCAGCTTTGGGACTTTGTAATGTGAGCCATTCTCACTGGGGTTAGGTGATGTCTCAGGGTGGTTTTGATTTGCACTTCTCTGATCATTAGGGATAATGAGCATTTTTTCATGTTTCTTGGCATTCATCTGTCTTCAGAGAAGGTTCTGTTCATGTCTCTTGCCCAGTGATAGATGAAATTACTTGTTCCTTTTTTGTTGATTAACTTGAGTTCAGTATAGATTCTAATTATCAAACCTTTGTCAGAATCATAACATGCAAAAATCTTTTCCCATTCTGACAGTTGTCTATTTGCTTTAATTGTGTTCTTAACTATGGAGAAGCTTTTCAGCTTAGTTAAGTCCCATTTATTTACTTCTTATGTTTCTGCCATTGCAGATGGAGTCCTTACATAAAATCTTTCCCTGGGGCCAATATTATCTAGAATTTTTCCCATCATTTCTACTAAGATTTTTTTCATTTCATTTCTTAGATTTACGTCTTTTATCCACATTGAGTCAATTTTTATAAGTGGGAATATGTTTCAGTCTTTTACATGTGGTTATCTATTTTTCTCACTACCATTTATTGAATAGAGTTTCTTTTTCCGATTATATACTTTCGTCTGGTTTATGGAAGATCCTATAGCAATAAGAAGCTGGTTTCATCTTTAGCTTTTCTACTCAGTTCCCTAGATTTATGTCTCTATTTTTGTGCCAATACCATGATATTTTGATCGCTGTGGACTCATAATATTGCCTACATTCTGGCAGAGTGATAGCTCTGGGTTTGTTTTTATTACTAAGAATTGTCTTGGCTATACAGGTTGTTTTCTGGTTCCAAGCAAAAAGAAGTAAAATTTTTTAGAGTTCTTCAAGGTATGATGTTGGTATTTTAATGCTGATTGCACCAAATCTGTAGATTTCTTTAGATGGTATAGATATTTTAACAATGTTGATTATTCCCAGCCAAAGCATGGTACGTTCTCCCATTTGTTAATGTCTTCTGTTATTTCTTTTCTCAGGGTATTATACTTCTCCTTGTAGAGATCCTTCACCTCCTTGGTTACATATACTGGTATTTCATTTTTTTTGAAGCTACTATGAATTGTATTGTGCCCTTGACTTACTTCTCAGCTGATTGTTATTGGTGTATACAAGGGCTACTGATTTGTAGATACTGATTTTTTTTAATTTTATTTTTTATTGTTAGGGATTCATTGAGGGTACAAGAAACCAGTTACACTGATTGCATTTGTTAGGTACAGTCCCTCTTATAATTGTGTCTTGCCCCTAAAAGGTGTGTCACACACTGAGACCCACATGACCCATCCTTCTTCCCTCTCTCTGCTCTTCCTTCTCCCAACCCCCCTCCTTCCCTCTCTCTGCTCTTCCTTTCTCCCACCTCCCTCCCTCCTTCTCTAGCTCCTCTCTGCTCTCCCCTTGCCCCAGCGCACTCTGTGTACTAGGTTATTAATTGTCCTCATATAAAAATTGAGTACATAGGATTCATATTTCACCATTCTTGTGATGCTTTACTAAGAAGAATGTGTTCTACTTCTATCCAGGTTAATACAAAGGGTGTAAAGTCTCCATCTTTTTTAATGGCTGAATAGTATTCCATAATATGCATATACCATAGCTTGTTAATCCATTCCTGGGTTAGTGGGCATTTAGGCTCTGTTTCCACATTTTGGTGATTATGAATTGAGTTGTGATAAACAGTCTAGTGCAAGTGTCTTTATGGTAGAAGGATTTTGTTCCTTCTGGGTAGATGCCCAGTAATGAGATTGCAGGATTAAATGAGAGGTCTAATTTGACTTCTTTGAGGGTTCTCCATACTTCCTTTCAAAAAGGTTGTATCCATTTGCAGTCCCACCAGCAGTGTAAAAGTGTTCCTTTTTCTTCATATCCACACCAGCATCTGCAGTTTTGAGATTTTGTGATGTGGGCCATTCTCGCTGGAGTAAGATGGTATCACAGGGTGGTTTTGATTTGCATTTCCTTAATAATTAGGGACAATGAGCATTTTTTCATTATGTTTGTTAACCATTAGTCTGTCTTCTTTAGAGAAGGTTCTATTCATCTTCTCCATTGATACATGAGATTGTTGGCTTTTTTCATGTGGATTAATTTGAGTTCTCTATAGATCATAATTATCAAGCTTTGATCTGATTCAAAATATGTAAACATTCTTTCCCATTGTGTAGGTTGTCTATTTCTTTTGGTTGTTGTCTCCTTAACTGTACAGAGGCTTTTCAGTTTAATTAAGTCCCATTTGTTTATTTTTGTTGGTGGTACAGTTGCCACAGAAGTCTTCTTCATAAAGTCTTTCCCCAGGTCGATATCTTCCAGTGTTTTTCCTATGCTTTCTTTGAAAATTTTTTATCATTTCATGCCTTAAATTAAGGTCTTTTATTGATCTTTAATCAATTTTTTTGTGAGTGGAGAAAGGTGCAGGTCCAGTTTCAGTCTTTTACATGTGGATATCCAGTTCTCCCAGCACCATTTATTGAATAGGGAGTCTTTCCCCAGTGTATGTTCTGGTTTGGTTTATCAAAGATTAGGTAGGTGTAAGATGTTAGTTTCATTTCCTGGTTTTCTATTTAATTCCAAATGTCTATGTCTCTATTTTTGTGCCAATAACATGCTGCTTGACCACTATGGCCTTATAGTACAGCCTAAATTCTGGTATGCTGATACCCCAGCTTTCTTTTTATTACTAAGAACTGCCTTAGCTATACAGGTTTTTTTCAGGTTCCGCAGAAAACAAAGAATTATTTTTTTCCAAGTCTTGAAAGTACAATGTTGGTATTTCAATAAGGATGACATTGAATCTGTAGCTTGCTTTGGGAAGTATAGACATTTTAACAATGCTGATAATCCAGGCCATAAGCATGGTATGTTCTTCTATTCGTTAACATCTTCTGCTATTTCTTTTCTTATGGTTTCATAATTTTCTTTATAGAGGTCCTTCACATCTTTTGTTAGGTATATTTCCAGTTATTTTATTTTCTTTGAAGCTATGGTGAAGGAAGTTGTGTCCTTAATTAGCCTCTCACCTTGGCTGTTATTGGCATATATAAAGGCTACTGACTTGTGGACATTGATTTTGTATCCTGAGACATTACTGTATTTTTGGATCACTTCCAGGATTCTTGTGGTTGAGTCTTTGGGGTTCTCTAAGTATAAGATCATATCGTCAGCAAAGAGAGAGAGTCTGACCCCGCCTCTGCTCCTATTTGGATGTCCTTTATTTCCATCACTTTCCTGATTGTGTTGGCTAGAACTTCTAGCACTGTGCTGAATAGTAGTGGTAATAGAGGATGACCTTGTCTGGTTCCAGTTCTAAGTGGAAAACCTTTCAGTGTAACTCCATTCAGTAAAATATTAGCTGTGGGTTATACCCTGCAGCATTACTGTATTTCTTGATCACTTCCAGAATTCTTGTAGTTGAGTCTTTGGGGTTTTCTAAGAGAATATCATATCACCAGCAAAGAGCAAGATTTTGACCTCCTCTGCTCCCATTTAAATGCCCTTAATAACCTCCTCTTGCCTGATTGCATTGGTTAGAACTTCTAGAACTATGTTGAATAGTACTGGTTATAGTGGATATCCTTGTCTGGTTTCAGTCTTTCACATAAAGTTGTTTAGTTTCCATGAATTGTTGAATTTGTGTGGGGATGAATATTATTGTTGGAGTTGAGTTTTCCCTTTATTCCTTGAAGGTCTTAAAAAAAAAAAGAATGTATGATTTCAATTTTTTTATGTTGTTGAGGTTTGATTTGTGTCATAGGATATGACCAATTTTGACTATGTTCCATGGGCTGATGAGAAGACTGGATATTCATTAGCTTTGGGGTGATATATTCTGGATATGTCCATTAAGCCTAGTTGTTCTAGGTTTTCATTTAAGCCCCTGGTTTCCTTGTTTAGTTTCTGCTTAGAGGAACTGTCCAGGTTCTGTCAGAGGTGTGTTAAAGTCATCAGTTATTACAGTGTTGTAGGATATCACATTGTTCAGACTAATTAGAGTTCATTCCTAAATCTAGGCATGTTTAAGTTGGGTTCATATATGTTTAGAATTGAAATGTCCTCTTCTTATATTGTTCTCTTGACCAGTATATAATGACCATCTTGTCTTTCTTTACCTTTGTTGATTTAAATCCACTGTTATCTTATAATAAATTTGCAAACCCCTCAATTTATTTTGATTTTCATTTGCCTGAAATATTGTTTTCCAACCTTTCATCCTCAGTTTTACTTTGTGCTTTGAGGTTAGATGGGATTCCTGAAGACAGAAAATAATTGGCTAGTGCTTTTATATCCAATTGGCCAGCTTATGTCTCTTTAGTGGGGAATTCAAGCCATTCATATTTAATGAGAGAATTGATGAGTATGTTGGAATTATTTTTGTCTTATTTTGGAAAGGTCCATTGCTTAGTTTTATCCCTTGAGCCATTGTGGAAAGTATGATTTGTCCTTTTTTTAATTAAATGATAGCTGTATACATTAATGCAAACATGGGGTACAATTTCTGAATGTCTACTTGCTGGTGGGTCATTGTGACAGTCAGTATGAAAAACAGGTACTTCCTGCAGAGCTGGTCATGTTGTGATGCATTTCCTTAATGTTTGCATGTCAGTAAAAGATTTGATTTCTCCAATGAATATGAACTTTAGTTTGGCAGGATACAGAATTTGGGCTAAAAATTGTTTTGTTTAAGAAGGTTAAAGGTAGGTGACCACCCACTTTTGGCTTGAAAAGTTTCAGCTAAAAAGTCCTCTGTTATCCTGATAGGCTTCCCCTGTGGGTCATGTGGTGCTTATTTATGGCTGTTTGCAAAATTTTCTTTCATTTTGACCTTGTCCAGTTTCATTACAACGTATCTAGGAGATGCTCTATTGGTACTGAGAAATACCCTGGCTTGATAGTCCTCTAAAAGGAGTATGTCAGAAACTATGTTAATGTTTTAGAATTTTTCAGTTATGATATCAAGGGAGAAAAGAAACCCTTTTTCCTTTAGGGGTCCCGATAATTTCAATGTTTGCTTGCTTCATGATGCCCCATAATTCTCTAACCAATTGCTCTGTTTTTACTCTCTTGCTTTCTGCCTATTTAAATGCATGAATTAGCTCAAGATCCTTTCTTCTCCATGGTTACTGAAATGGTTACTGTTACTGAAATTTTCTACTGCATCTTTAACATCCCTGAATGACTTCTTCAATTTCTTAAGCTCTGATATATCCTTTCTAATTTCATCATGTCATTCACAATTTCTTGGATCAATGTTTAGATTTCCTTTTGGTTGTTATCCACTTTTCCTTTAATTCTCTTCAATATTTTTGCCAACCATACTCTAAATTCACTTTCAGTCATTTCCATAATTTCTTAATAGGTGGGATCCTCTGTGGTAGCTTTCTCATGACCCCTTGGGGGCAGGGTTTGATCTGTTCTGGTTTTTCATGTTGCCAGATGTTGTTGTTGGTTCCTCCTCGTGAGTATTTTCTTCCTGTTCACTTCCTTCCCTTTTTTCTTCTCTGTCTTCCTCCTTCTCCTTAGTTTTCCTTGTCTCTATGCTTGGGTGTTGAAGTGGTCTTGGCTCCTAGAGTCCCTTACAGTCTCCCTGTGGAATTGCAACAATGTTTCTGGGCCAGACAATCTAGTGAGAGGTAGCTGGTGTCCCCTCTCCCTGAAATCACTGACAGTGGTGGGCAAGATGTCTCTTATCTGCCTCTTGGAGTTCTCATTCAGTTTTCGTTTTTGCTAAACACAGAAATAACTACACCAATAATAATAAACATCTTCACTAGAAAAAAGCAGGATTTGCCTGTGAAATTTCAAGATAGACTTTAAATTAATACAATAAGGCTAAATGCTCTGATAAGAATGTAATGAAGTAAAATAGATAATTTTATAATAAGCAGAGCCAACATCTGTCAGAGTCATTGCAAATGAGCATGGTAGGAAAGGCCTAATTTTTGTATCATGGAATGATAGTGGAAGTATTAAATCCTTTATTAGTATTTATTATTTTACACTTAAAATAGGCTAAGTATCATAATTGGATAGTTAGCAATCCTATAACAATTGAAAATCATAAGCCAAAGGTAATAGTCATCATCTTCTGAAGTTTTCCCCCCAAATTTGATTCAGATTCTAATTAGTTGACATATCATCAAAGCTTTTAATTAATGCTAAAACAGATCTTCTAGAGAATAAAGTATCTCATTTGTCTTGACCAAAATATAATCAGGAAAGGGTTTAAGTCCAAAGCTTCCAAACAAAATTTTGTCATTTTGATGAAGTAAGAAGAGTAAAAGAAAAAGGATTTTTTATAGCCATATCCTAAGAAATGATAGACCCTGCTTCTCAAGAAGTACCACGAAACAAAACAAACAAAACATGTATTTTCTTTTGTTTTACCATAATTCCCTCTGTTTTTCCCACCATTTAATTAAGAACTGCGGTCCAATAGTTCCATGATAGAAAAGAACAGAACAAAACTTTTGAGCTAGAAGTAAAACATTACAAATAGAAAATAACATACATAAAAGTACTCATTGGATGCCTCTTGAAATACTTAGGATTGACTCTTTCTGTGCTTTCTTGAATTTTTGAATTTGGCATTATCATATATGATTTAGATATTCATTTACTATCCTCTTTGCCTGATTAAACTCTTTTCTTAATTTTTGAAAGTCCAATTCAATTGCCACCACTAGTTGTAGTACAAGGTAGAAAGTTATAATACAAGACAGAAAGTGATAGAGGCTGTGAAATAGGAAAGGTACTGTGGAATTCTATACTTGAAAAATAGACAATTAGGTTAAGGTAGTATCGCTTAGGCTTTTTTCTACTCTAAAGTTACTTGCCAAAGATCTTTCTTTTGTCTTTCTAGCCAAAAGAATATCTCTTGATATCTCAGAGGCCAGTACTTGCCAATGGACAGTGTTTGTCAATGGCAGGATTATAAAAAAAAATTAAACTAGGTATATCAGCTTTAACAACTACTGTTATAAAGGGGAAAATTGGCTATTTTACTCACATCCAAGTAAAAGGGGTTCCTGATTTGCATTACAGCCTGGTTATTTGTTTTGACTCATTTCAACCCAACAACTATTCATACTTAATAAGGACTTAGCCATGTGCTTTATTCTATTATGGGGAAAAATAGTGTACAATTCTGCTTCTTTCTTTGTAGATATCATAACCTCACTGTGTTAATAAGCAAACACTTGGAGTTAAGTAATGATTATGTTCCCATGTGAAAGGTACACATTATATATTCTAAAGCAATTCACAAGATAGGTAACCCTGGTAAGCTGGACCAATCTATTTCCTTCTGTGAAGAAATAGAATGTGAGCTTGGTCACTAAAATAGAAAATAATCTAAATCATGTCTTATTTGAAAATATGGCTATTAAATGGAAGTAGCAGAATGGTAAAAAGAAGAGGCATGAACTAATATTTCTGATCTCAATTGTTTTAAAAACTTACAACGAAGATCTTAGGCAAGTTGTTTAACTTCTTTGGGCTTTTGGTTTTTCACCTTAAAATTAGGAAGTTTGTCTACATAATCTCTACGGTCAGCAAGAGCAATGCCACATTTAAGCTATGATTCATCAATTAGTTGCAGGTTAAGATGAATTATGTACTTGAAGATAATTGTATTTCTTTAAAAATTATTGTAATTTTCATCTTTTAGTGATCCAGATTGAGCTTTACCCAGATAATAACCTTTCCAGGAGTCTTAAACACAGTTACTTTTGGACTGTTAAAGTAACAGGCTGGTTAAATAAATATGTTAAGTGGACTGGTTGTTTACAAATAGGAATTAGTGGAAGTTGTGGTAATTTTAGGAGTTCTTGCCCTTGGGAAAAGACATCTTAGCTCTAGTTTACTATTTCCAGAATGAGTGCGAGAGCAATGTGGCAATAGCTTTCACATATAAAGGAGTCATAAATCTAGGATTCTCCAGAATTTTATATTTCTTTTAAGGTATATGCTGGGTGGGGAGGCTATGCACTCTTGCTCAAGCAATGGATTATGCAATGGATCCATTTATTCAAAATCAGCCTGAGAATTGCCAGTTTGAAACCTCTATTATACTATATCCTCTCTATAGGATAAAATTAATACTTAGCTGTCATGACTGCTATAGTATTGTCAATTTATATAGTTCAAGATGAAAACTTTATTTCATATATAGATAATACATTTGAACAACAGGCAAGCAAGAAATTTGAGTCAGTCATGGGGCCGAATTTATCCCATGTCACCATACTTTCTCATATTAAATACCTTGACCAATAGTATATACTTGTGAGATGACTGGCTAAGGCTAAAGCCAGTATCTGGGGGAGTAAAGCCTTTTTGTCTCTGCATAGATAAATTATTCCACATCATGAGGTAGAAATCAGTGTATCATATATCATTCTAAATTCTTGAGTAGCAGACATTTTGCATTTGACCTATGCTCATTTTAGAGATCAGTTATAATCCTCCTGCTGTTCATAGCAGCTGTTGCTAACAGATAGTTAATAGGAAGGGATCCTTCCTTCCCAGTCCTTATTCCTCATTGCTTCTCATATTATTAATATCTACCTAAATAAAAAAAAATCTGATCCCAATTTTAGGAAGTTTTATTTATTTGTTTTTTAACCTTCAAAATTCAGTCTATGCTGAAAAGCACAAAAGTTAACACAGGTGCTTAAAAAGCCATCATCACAGTTTCATAAACTAGCTTTAGCACTCATAGCATTCATGGCCCCAGGGGGAAAAGTATATAAAAAATACTCTACTAAAACTAAATA
Source organism: Otolemur garnettii (assembly GCF_000181295.1). Lineage (NCBI taxonomy): Eukaryota > Metazoa > Chordata > Mammalia > Primates > Galagidae > Otolemur > Otolemur garnettii. Next base: position 5,110,767 of record NW_003852505.1, on the reverse strand, counting down.
CAAAATATAGGTGAAGTATTAGTTCAAGTTGTAAGTTATATTTATGTGATGTTATTAGGAAACTGTGGGATCCATTTTTGTTCTTTCCTGAAAAAGTATTGTCTCTTCAGCTCACAATCTATCTTAGTTCTTCCTGGATCTTCTATTGCTGGGAGGTAAAAAAGAATTATTTCAGATCTGGGGTTCTGCTTTTGCATTTGCAAGAGCTGTCACTTGGAATATTCTTTAAGGGACATTCAATGAGCAGAGTTTCATGCTATCAGAGGCTGGGTTATTTGGAATATAAATCTTCATGACATTATTGTGTTTTCTCTAAAGCTTGCCCCAAACTGTCTAAAATATTGGCTTGGCTCTGCAGCTCATTGTTTATTAAAATTCATCTCGTAAAGCACAAAGTATAACTATTATGAGGAAAAGGGAAATATTTGAGAAGGAATTTTAAAATAATTAAAAAACAAAGTAAAAAAACAAAAACAACATCCCAGAAGAAATGGAGTTTGTTTTTTTTTTTATGATTATTCCTAGACAGATTTATATCTGAGAACTGATCCGGGCATCACTCTGAAACCATTTGAGAGGTAAACTGTTCGTCTGTGTCAGTACTAGAGGCTATGGAAAGAATATACAATTTTCCACAACATCACTAAAATGTAGAATGAGAATACACTGTCAAAAGTCACCTATTATTGTACAGTATTCCAAATCCTTGCAACTCTTACAACTTTCTTCTTCATGCCAACCTTAATAATTTCGACATGCTGTTCTCCTTGCATTGGATTTTTTCTTACCTCATTTAAGTTAACTTGTATCATTGAGAATATATTATATCTATAGCAATGTGCTAGTCACTATTTGAAATAAATAGGACATAACTCTTCCCTAATGGAGCTTCCAATCTCATATTGCCTATATATCTACCAAATATATCAATGTACATAAGACATGGCTTTAGACTCCAATCACCCAATAAAAAGTTTTCACTGTCAACCCCAATGACATTATCAACATTATACATTATGTATGTTATTAACTTATTCTTGTTTATCTACTACTTTTCCTCTCTCATATTGTCTCAAATATGTTTAGATATTTAAGCAGCTGATTGGTAAGCTCTTCAAAGTGATTAACTAGTCTTTAAAGTGTGTCTGTGTGTGTGTGTGTGTGTGTGTGTGTGTGGGAGAGAGAGAGAGAGAGAGAGAGAGACGTGTGTATGTATGATAGAGAGAGAGAGAGAAAGTGTATGAGAGTAAGTGGAAGGCTAGGCGTACAGCTTCAAGTGGCTAATTTCACAATTGCTGCAAAAATTAATAAACCATATGTCATTCTGTTTCTCAACCCAAATTCAAGTTTTCACATTAAGTAATATGGGATAATCATAGTGGCCTTCTCCTCTTATTGAGAGTTGAGAGACTAAAATGAGAAAGCATGAAATTTATTACAAATTGGTAGTTATTTTTCATTAAATAATGTTACTTCTTTTGAATAAAAAATTTTCTAGTTCATTAACACCTTTTCTTGTGATTTCTTTCTACCAAATACCTCCATTCTTTAAATATTTTTGCAAATGCCTTTACATCACATGTGTATTCTAAAACATTCCAAAAAATAAGGTGTTGGGTATGTCTATCTATATAATTTGTATTTAATCTAGGATATTCCAGATATTTGCCATTATCCTTTAACAACAAATCCTCTCTTTAACACGCATAAAAGTGGGAGAAGAAAATATGATGATCTAGAAGCAGCCTGTCAGTGTGCAGTGCTCAAGAAAAGAAGTGAAAATTGCAGACAGCTGCCTACATAAGAATTGCTCTTCACAAAAATCATGTGATGGAATGATACATTTTACAAATCAAAGTACACATGGGGAAGAATAGGAGAATAGAGAGCTTTGGTGTTGTGCTTACCACACAGGTGCTGTAATCTATTTTTAAGAGAGCTCCCTCCACAACCAGTGACCTAAACTTGTAAGGAGTGGGGACCTGCCTGGAGTCTGGGCAGAGTCATTGTACCAAACAACAGGCATAGTAGGGATAGGATAGCATCTAAAGCTATCCTGTGCTCTCAGGTGCATGTGGAACCCAGCTTTGCAGTGACAGCATTCACATTGTCCCCACCAGGATGGGGAGGAAGTGGACTAACCGGAGGCTACCAGGAGCTATATATGTTGATACTAGAAACTAAGTATACCTCCTCTACAGTGAAAAGGGATCTGAGAAGAGGAATTTACTGGGGCACTGAGGGCTGGGAGGTTTGGAAGCTGCTTCATCAGGTCCTGAGGAGAGGATGGGGAAACTTGGTAGTCCCTATGTCACTAAAACTGACCTGAGCCCATGTGACTTGGCATCCACACCATCCCTGAGCCTGCAAGACAGCCTGATACTTGGTTGGCAGAGACTCTGCCCTCTGTGTTCCAATTGCCTCCAGGCTTCTTGGCCCTGATCCCACACTCCAGGTTAGGCCAACCCCACTGCCTATCCCTGCTTCCAGCTTTGAGGCACTGCTAGAAGCTCTCCTTCTGGATCCTCCTCAGTCCTGGCTCTGAGGATTTTATGACAAAGCCCAAGATTCCACCTTGGTCCCTCCAGAACATCCACAATGCCAAGGACACTACCACATGATTCTAGTGCTACTGCACCTGGGCCCCAAGGCCCCACCTCAGGGCCTCTACAACTGCAGCATGGCTGGAGGAAATTCTCTGAAGACAACATATTGCCAGGAAACCCCCAGACTTGAGCCACCAGTACACTGCGACCTACTTGAAGAAAACACCCACAGCCAGGGAATTCAGGACCACCGCCTAAATAGATTCACATAGCAGCTACTGGTGCCACTGTGGGGAGAACTCAGGCAAAGTAATTCCCACAAAAGCCTCAGTGAAGAGGGTCTTGCTCAGTGGCCAACTTAAATATCCTACAACCACCTGGTGAACAATCCAACACCAAGCACAAATAGCATCCAGCACACTTAAACAGAGGCAATCTGAGGTGAACAGAACAAATTACAACAGCTGCATTATAGGTTTCTAGTGCATATGACCCTCCTTTGCCATATCATCATTGGAGAGTAGAGTGAAAAATGTGCCACTTAGGAAACTCCTCTTCTTCTAATCCACTGGTTCTCAACCTTCCCAATGCCATGACCCTTTAATACAGTTCCTGTGGGTTGCAACCCACAGGCTTAGAACCACTGTAATCTAAAACAGGGGAGTTCCCAGCAAATAACAGGTGCCCTGTAAACCTAACAGCCTTGAGTTGAGAAAAGAGGTTTCAGATGAGAATAAGCCAGAGAAAGAACCCTGGGTACCTGGAAAATAAAAACAGATCCACATCCACAAGAAATCACAATGGTTCTAAAATAGTGAACTCCAACTAAAAGAAAATTGTCATTATGACAGAAAAGAAACTTAGAATACGGATTGCAAATATGATGGATGGAATTGAAGAGAAAGTTAAAAACCAACAAAAGCAATCCAAAAACTAATTCAAAAAATAAATGAAAAAGTCACTAAAGAGCTAGATAGCATAAGGAAGGATATAATAGAGCTGAAGGAAATGAAAGAATGATTTAGGGAATTTCAAAACACAGCAGAAAGATTCAGCAACTGAATAAACCAAAGAGAAGAAAGAGTCTCAGAGCTTAAAGACAAGGCTTGTGAGCTTATCTAGTCACTTAAGATGTGCAGAAGAGAATTTTAAAAAGTGGAGCAATCACTTAGAGTGATTACATGAAGTGAATTAATATGTAAATTATAGGTATCCCTGAGGGAGAATAAGAAAGAGCTAAAATCATGGAAAATCTAGTCAAGGGAGATACTGAGTAAAACTTCTCTGGTATCACCAAAGATCCAGATCTCCAGATAGAAGATGGTAATCGACCAGTGGGAAGGTTCATAGCAAATAGGACATCTCCAAGACATAGACACATAGTAAACAACTTGTCCTAGTCAAAATGAAAGAGAAAATTGTATAAGTAGTTAGACATTATAACAACTGACCTACAAGAGAAAAACCACCAAATTAATACCAGATTTTTCACTAGAAGCCTTACAAACCAGATGGGAGTGGGACTCCACCTTCAATATTCCTAAACATAACAAATTTCATCCAAGAATTTTATAACTTGAAGCATTAAGTTTTATAATTTATGGAAGATTAAAATCTTTTCCAGATAAGCAAACACTGAGGGAATGTGTCATCACCAAATTTGCCCTGCAGGAAATGCTTGGAACTGCCTTATACACAAATAAGCATAATAGATCTCCACCAGTATAAAATCACTGAAAAGAGCTAAAGCTCACAACTCCAACAAATCAAAAGCAAAAACTAAACACAAAACAAAAAGGCACTACTACCCAGTGTGACAAACAGAACAGCATCCCACACATCAATTCTATCTCTTAACATTAATGATTTAAATGTACCGCAAAGACCTAGGCTGACTGAATAAAGAAAAAAAAAAAGTATACATTATCTCCAAGGACACACATAGCCTCAAAGTAAAAGGTCAGAAAAAAATTCCATGCAAACAGAATCTAAAAGATGGCAGGTGTAGCCATTCTCATATCAGACAAAGTTGAATTAAAAAAAATTATATTCAAAAACAAACATGGCCATTATACTTCTAATGATAACAGGAACAATTTAACAAGAAGATATAACAATCTTAGATATATATGTACCTAATATGGGAACATTCAGATATATAAAACAAATATACTAGAGCTAAACAAGAAAATGAATAATAGCATAATAATTTCTGGGGACTTCAACACCCTACTATTACAGCTGAACAGATTATCAGAAGAGAAAATGAAAAAAAAAAAATGCTGCACTTCAATGGTAACATAGAATGAATGAACCTAACAGATATTTATAGAACACTGTATCCTAAAACTAGTGACTATACATTCTTCTCATCAGAACATGAGACATTCTCCAAGATTGTTCATACCTTAGGCCACAAAACTGTCTCAACAAATTTTAAAAATTCAAAATCATAGCCTACATCTTCTCAGATCACAGTGGATTAAATTAGAAACAAATTCTAAGATGAACAATTCTACCCAAAGTCATGAAAATTAAACAATTTTTACTGAATTATTATTGAGTCAATAACTGAATTAAGATGAAAGTCAAAAGATTCCTTGAGCGGAATGAAAAAGGAGACACAAGCTATCAAAATCTATGGGGCTCTGCAAAAGCATACCCATGGGTAAAATTCATAGACATAAATATCCACATGTGAAAGTCAGAAAGGCCACAAATTGTAATAGGAAATTAATCACATCTCAACGAAGTAGAAAATGAAGAGCAAGCCAAGCCCATAACCAGCAGAAGAAAACAAAGAGCAAAGGTCAGAGAAGAACTAAATTAAG
>NW_003852505.1:5101164-5102976 GCF_000181295.1 Otolemur garnettii | reverse complement strand
AACTGGTTAGTCACATGTAAAGGACTGAAACTAGACCTATACCTCTGCCCATGTACAAAAATTAACTTATGCTGGATAAAATATTTAAATCTAAGAAATAAAACAATCATACTATAGAATAGTGGTTTTCAACCTGTGGGTTGTGTCCCACAGGAACTGTATTAAAGAGCCATTGGATTAGGAAGGTTGAGAACCACTGCTCTAGAAGAATGTGCAGGGAAAAAAACCATTTAATGATATCCACCTGAAGACTTTCATAAAGAAGACCCATTGACAATTGCTGCAACACCAAAAATAAGTAAATGGGACCTTATCAAGTCAAAATCTTCTGCACAGCTATGGACACAATCAGGAAAACAAACAGAAAAACTTCAGAATGGGAGAAGATATTCACAAGTTACAAAGCTCACAGAGACAATAACCAGCATCTACAAAGAACTCAAGCAAATCAATAAGAGTAAACAATACCATAAATCATTGGGCGAGAGACATGAACAGAACCTTTTCCCAAGAAGACAAATGAAGAGCCAACCAACACATGAAAAAGTTATCATTGTCCCTAATCAGAGAAATGCAAACCAAAACCACCTTGACATATCACCTAATCTCAGTGAGAATAGACCACAGCACAAAGTCCCAAAGCTGCAGATGCTAGCGTGGGTGCAAAGAGAAAGGAACACTTATACACTATTGGTGGGATTGCAATCTAATACAGTCTTTTTGGAAAGAAATACACAGAATCTCAAAAAGCTAAAAGTAGACTTTCCATTTGATCCCACAGTCCCATTACTAGGTAGCCACTCAGAAAAAAATGTCATTTTATCATAAGGGTAGCAGCTCAATTTACAATTGCAAGGATGTGGAAATAACCCAAGTGCCCATCAACCCTTGTACGGATTAATAGACTGTGGCATATGTACACCATGGAGTACTATTCAGCCATAGAAATGATGGATAATTTACATCTTTTTATTTTTCTGGATGGAGTTGAAGAACTTTCTCCTTAGTAAAGTATAACAAGAATGTAAAAGCATGTATCCCATGTATTCAATACTAATGGGAAACTAATAGATTAACAACTATAAGCCCACAGGAGAGGAAAAAAAATTAATTCAAAAAGGTGGGAGATGGGAGGAAGTTTGGTAAGTTGCCACCTATTGAGTACAATGTGAGTGTATATGGCATACATTCTGGGTGAAGGTCTCAACTAAAACCTGGACTTTATCTTACAAATAAGTGAAAATAAAGTAACCTAGTCATATTAACCCTCATATTAATCTGAAATTATTTTTATCTGAATTTTTTTAAAGGCCCAAAATAATGGATACTAGCATGGATGCAAAGAGAAAAAAATGATTATTCACTGTTGGTGGGTTATACATTGCAAATTAGTACAACCCCTTTGGAAAATAGTAGGTAGATTTGTCAAACAACTTAAAGAAGATCTACCATTTGATCCAGCTTTCCCAGTAGTAGGTACTTTCTCGAAAGAAAAGAAATAATTTTATCAAAAAGACTACTGCACTTGAATGCTTATTTCACTATTGTAAAAATGTGGAATCAACCCAAATGCCCATCAATTAATGACTGTACTAACAAAAAATGTGGTATATGTATTTCATGGAATGCTACATAGCCACAGATAGGATGAATTAGTGCCATTTTCATCAATTTATTAGGAGCTGTAGATCATTATTGTAAATGAAGTATCTGAATGAGGAGGACCCCCCGGGCAATTGAAGCAACATCAAAAATACACTACTGGGACCTGATCAAACTAAAAAGCTTCTGCACAGCCAAGAACACAGTAAG
>NW_003852505.1:5097993-5100269 GCF_000181295.1 Otolemur garnettii | reverse complement strand
AAATGTCTTAACACAATAACTAAGAAAATGCCATGAAGGCTATGTTAACCAGTTTGATGAAAATATTTCAAATTGTATATAAAACCAGCACATTGACTAATGTGCCCATGACTAATGTACATCAGCGATGACTTAATAAAAAAAAAGATTGTAAAAACAAACACCATATTTACTCTTGGGTAAATTTGAATAAACTGATGAGCACAAAAGTGCACAGACAGAAGTAAAAGTCATTGAAAATCTAGTAGAGGGCGGAAAGGAGCATAGAAGCAAAATACCACTTAATGGGTACACTGAACACTGTTTAGATGGTTGGCGTGTTTAAAGCCCTAACTCAAGCCTTGTATCAAAAAAATATAAATCCACTTAATATTTTGAAACAGAAAGAAAAAATAAATTATGTATTCTATATATTTGCATGTTCTGTTAATACAGCTACCATATATAACATACCTCAAGTGATTATTTTTAAAAATATAGAATATAAGGAATTATCTTGATATTATTTTTTATGAGTAAATAGGGCATCAGTAATTGACAACCTTATCTTAAAAATTATATTGAAATCCAAGGGACCCAGAATAGATAAAACAATATTGAAAAAAAATACTGAGTTGAAGGACTCATATTTCCTGATTTCAAAACATGTAACACAGATACAGCAAGCACAACCCTATAGGGTAGACATATAGACCAACAGAAGAGAATTGAGAGTCCGAAAATAAATCTTTATTAATTTTCAACAAAGATGCTAAGACAATTCAATGCAGTAATAATAGATTCTTCAACAAACAGATCTGGGATAATTGGAAGTTCGCGTTCCTAGAATCTGCAATCATGACAAAATCTTTCATATGATCTTTCAGGCAAGATTGTAAATATTCATAAAGGCTTTATCTGGAAGGCCTCTGTGAGGGAAGTTACCTATTTCACATCCGACTAGATACAAAACTAGTATATCTCAATCTCTGAAGGGAGCTGCAATCAAGAACTCAGCCACCCTTCCACTCCTGCTATCACTGACCTCCTTCACTGCTCATGCTTTCACACATAAATTGATTCATATTCCAAGTACTTCAGTCAACTACCTTATCAAGGGCCTTGAAGACACTCATTTCTAGTGCTTAGTACTTTTTAATGTTAAGCCCTTCTTGGTCCCCAATTTCCCAGATTCTGGGTCCATAAAACACCAGCAGCCTTTTGTATGGGAATTTTTTAGTAATGAGATAATTCTTCATCCATGCTGATACATTTGACCTTCATGCTGCACAATTCTTTGTGAGAAAATTTAACACTGGAGAACTTGTTATCTTCTTTCACACTCTGGTTTCTTAATAGGTAAATAAAGGATTGAATGTCACTTGCATTTTTGCTGTTAGTCCTAATTAATCACTTTGACACCTGACAACTCATGTCACATACTGTAGAATGAGGTTGGATCCCAACCTCACAGCATATACAAACATTAACTCAAAGTGGATCATAGACCTAAATATAAGAGCTACAAATATTAAATTCTTAGGGGGAAAAAGGGTTTAAATAACCATGACCTTAACTTACACAAACCTTCTTAGATATCAAAGGACAATTAAGAAAAGAAAAAGTAGATACAAAAAAGTAGATAATTTCGGCTTCACAAAAATCCAAAACTGTTGTGTTTCAAAGAAAAATATGAAGGCAGTGAAGATAACCAAAAAATGAGATAAAACACTTCCCAATGATATAAAAGACTTGTATTCAGAACATATAAAGTACTCAATAATAAAAAGGTAAATAAAGTGATTAAAAATGTATAAAGAATCTGAATAGTCATTTCTCCAAAGAAGACATACAAATGGCCAGTAAGAATATGAAAAGGTTCCCAATACCACTAGCCATTAAATAATTGTAAATCAGAATTACAATATGATACCAGTTCATACTCACTAGAATGATTAATTTTTTTTAAAACAGTGACAAATTGTGAAACTAAATGATAGAGTGAAGCATTTTAACAGAAAATATATTTATTTAGGAATGAAGTATTATAATGGGGCTAGGCATATCATAGGAATATATAGTTTGTTATTAAGGCACCTTCATCCTAACTAGATCCCAAATAATATCAAGAAGCCTCTACCAAAGGACAAGGAAGTTTAGCCTGAGAGAAGATTGACCATGGCAGAAAAGGCAAGCTGTGGAAATAGAGAGCTAAAAGGACTAAAGTGGATATTGTATAGTTTCCAAAAACCACAGATTCCTTTCAATAATGACTTTTTTTTTCAAATGCTACTCTA
>NW_003852505.1:5090558-5097734 GCF_000181295.1 Otolemur garnettii | reverse complement strand
AAAAAGAGGAGAATTATACAATTGCCTTCAAATAGTTTTCAAATAATTACCTTTGGCTATAAAGAAATTTAGGTGGGGGAAGAGAGAAGGGGAAGGGTAAACTTACACTCAATGGGTACTTTGAATCGGTTCATTGCACATTTTCTGGGTGAGGGTACACTTATAACTTTTGTTTAAAATTTACAAAGGCAAACTATGTAACCAAAACGAATGTACTCACATAATGTACTGAAATAAACTTAAAAAATATAAAGATCAATATAAAGGGTGATGCTAGTCTGAGCTTGGAGATAAGGTTTCTGAGCAGATGTCTCTGCAGAAGCAATTTTTGTATAAGGTTGTGATGGCCTTTGTGCAAGGTTGTGGTTTTTGCAGAGTCTTTTTTGTTATCAGGCTTACGAGCATGAAAACTCTATTTATAACCTTTTCTGGCTCTATTTGTCAGGGTTTCTTTAACAATAGTGACACTATTTTTATTTCAACAACTTTTACAAAATGTTAGCAAAGATGTAGAGAACTGTAAACTCTTAAACATTACTGGTGATCCTTTTAGTGGTTTAGCACTTTGGAAAATTTGACAGTTTGCCTAAAAGTTAAATGTGGTTATGATATGGTCCAGTGATTCAATTTCTTGATATATAACTAAGAGAAACGAAAACATGTTTTTACATATAAATATATATAGATGTTCATGTTAGCATTAGTCATAATAGTTACAAAGTGCAAATAAATGTCTATCAACTGATCAATGGATAAACAAAATATTGCACATATATACAATGGAATATTATATAGTTGTAGAAAGCAATGAATTACTACATGCCACAACATGGATAATCTTTGGAATCATTAGGCTAAGTGGAAACAGCCATTCTTAAAAGATCATACATTGTATGATCCCCTTACATGAAATTACCAGAATAGGAATATCCATAGGGATAGAAAGCAGACTAGTCATTTCCAGGGGTTGTGTGGGAGGAGAAAAGTGGGGAATGACTACTAATAATTACAAAGTTTCTTTTGGAGATTATAAAGTGTTCTAAACAGGCTCGGCGCCTGTGGCTCAAATGGCTAAGGTGCCAGCCTCATACACCTGAGCTGGTGTGTTTGAATCCAACACGGGCCCGCCAAACGACAATGATAGCTGGAACCAAAAAATGGCCAGGCATTGTGGTGGGTGGGAGGCGGAGGCAGGAGAATTGCTGGAGCCCAGGAGTTGGAGGTTGCTGTGAGCTGTGATGCCACAGCACTCTACCCAGGAGGACAGCTTGAGGCTCTGTCTCAAAAAAAAAAAAAATGTTCTGAACATAGATATAGTGATGGTTGTACAACTCTGTCGATGTACAAAAAACAGAAGAATTTTACAAATTTAAAGGGTAAATAATACTGTTTGAGATCAATGTTAAGAAAGTTGACTATTATGATATTTAGCTAAATAATAAAATAGAAGTTAAGACAGCTTGACAACTGACAGAATTCTTGATAAATCTTTCATTGTTCTTGTATTGATTCACACACAAGCCTTTCTCCATAACCAGAAATTACAGATACTTATTGCTGTGTTTGCAAAATAGTATAATTTTCTATATCTCAGTAATAGAATTAATAATGGGCTTATACTGCGAAGACCAGAATGCTAGTCCTACCTATGTCATTGTGTAACTATTTACAAGTAATAAACCTCCCTTATTTTGACCTCCGTTCCAGAAAGAAATTGGAACCCTTATACATTGCTAGTGGGAATGTAATAGCCACTGTGGAAAGTGTTTGGCAGTTTCTCAAAAAGTTATACACAGAATTACCATATAACCCAACAATTCCACTACTTGGTTTAATACAACTATAATATATCCCAAAAGCCACATATTGTAGATTAAATCATGTTAAAATATCTAGAATAGGGACAAAAATCAGATTGGTAAGGCTAAGTGCCAAAGAACCGTGAGTGATTGCTTAATGGTTTTAGAGTTTTGTTTTGTAGTGATGAAAATATTTTAGAACTAGATGAAGGTGGTGGTTGCATAAACATTTGAATATACTAAATTTCACTGAGATGTTCACTATATAAAATGTTATATGAATTTCACTTAATTAGAGAAACACAGGGGGATACTAGTATCTGAAAGGATTATAATTGTCTAGTAAATATGTAAAGATTATTTATATATATATTGATACATTAATCCTGAACCTCACACGCCTTAGGAATGAGGCTGGATACAAACTAATTGAAGAACTGGTATCCTAGAATATGTTCTGAACCTGTTCCTGTGAAATTTTTGCCCAAGAAAGGGACTCCTTAATAGAGATAGACAGAATTGAAAACAGTCATATCCTTTCTTGTACCATCTAAATTATTTGTCACTATCTGGATGGTTGACTCATTCTTGCTTTTTATATACAGACATTTTGTATTGAATTATCCCATAAGAAAAAAAATTTTTTTGCAGTTTTTGGCCGGGGCTGGGTTTGAACCCGCCACCTCTAGCACATGGGGCCAGCGCCCTACTCCTTTGAGCCACAGGCACTACCCATCCTGTAAAAAATTTTATATGTGATCCCAGCAATCCGCCTATGATTTATCCTATAAGGGTACATGTGAATCTTTCTAAATGTGGAATATAAATGTCTTAACACAACAACTATGAGAATGACATGAAGGCTACGTTGGCCAAGTGGATGAAAGTATTTCAAATTGTATATGGAAAAAATACACTGTACCCCATGATAGTATTATGGGGTATACAACTATGATTTAATTAAAAAAAAGACATTTTATATGTGCATTTCCAGTTTTTTAAACAATGGAAACCTCATCTTTATCATTACACTAGACTAGTAAACACACTAGACCACTCATACTCATTTTCACATTGTTCCATGCAAATAACTTATCAGTCCATGTAAAGATTTTAAGAATTCATGCAGAGGGGTGGATCAAGAGGGTGGATGAGAAGGATTGTTTGGCTGAGCTCTCCTAGTACCACTAGGGAAAGAAAGAAAACCCAGGCATGCCTGACATAGGTACTTTACCCACAGTTGTTGCTCAGGGTGTGCAGCTAGGAGGTGGGGTATGGAAGAAAACGTATGATCCAGAGCAATAGAAATCTGACACATTAGGCAAGTGTTTGGGAGATGGTGGGAATGTCCAGTCATGTTCATGGAGGTGCAGGGATGGGAAGAAACCTTTCCACAGTTTTTGCTTCTCAGAGGAAGCTGTGAGTTGAGTGGAAAGTTTGGAAGAGTGGGTAGACTGAACAATAAATAACAGCCAGATTTGAGTGCTGGGTGGAGTGGAATTGCCATTGGTTTGGTGGCAGATGGAGCAGCTATACTGGAAAGTTCCCAGCAGCCAGGAGGCAGCCACTGTTGGAAAGTCATGAGAAGATTATAAGGTTGGGCCTCTTACCGAGAACCTAAATCCTATAGAGAGAGAGAGAGAGAGAGAGAGAAAATTTTTCAGTATTTTTTTTTCTTTCTCTTCTCTTTCTTGCTGAGGTTGCTATTTTCAGCAATAACAGCTTTTCTTGTTTTGTTTTGTTGTGTTTTTTTTTTTTTTGCTAACTTGTCTGCTTGGTTCTATTATTAAATCATAACTGTGTACATTAGTGCATTTATGAGGTACAATGTGCTAATTTTATATGCTATTTGGAATGTTTACATCCAACTGGTTAACATCCATTTTTTCTTTCATCAAGAGCAAGGGCTTCTATATTTTTTGGTTATGATAATTTAGCCTCATTTACTCTCTCCCTCCATTTAACTCCTCTCCATTCTCTCTTTTGATAGGACTCTTCTACTTTGCTCATATTTCCCACATAAATCACTCATGCAATAGCTAAGATATCCTTTCCTTATTTTTGGTCTTTTTTTATTCTTTTCTCCTCTTCTCTCTCTCTCTCCTTTGTCTGATACAAATGCATTTTTAATCTCATTTATTTGTTCTTATTTTATTATTTTATTATTATTTTCTTTTCTTCTTTTTTCACTGAGAGCTGAGGTGGAATAGCTGTGTTAGGGCAGGGAGGTCACAGGAACAGTCTGGACCAAGGAGGCTAAGAGACCATGGTCTAGTGAGCCCTTCTACCTTTGGCTCTGGGAAAAAAGTATGGACAAGTCCATGCTGCAGAATTTTTCTATTTCTTTTTCATCTTTATTTAATTTTTCCATCTTTTTTTTTGTTTGTTTTTGTTGTTTTCTTTCTCTTTCTATTTTCAGCAGCAGAAGAATCTGGCTTTGCTCAGGCTGGTAAGGAGCTCCTAATTTCAAGGAACCCACAGAGCCCACCCCTTCAAAATAATTGATTTATGGGTAGTGCCTGTGGCTCAGTGGGTAGGCGCCAGCCCCATATACTGAGGGTGGCAGGTTCAAACCCGGCCCCAGCCAAACTGCAACAAAAAATAGCCAGGCGTTATGGTGGGTGCCTATCATCCCAGCTACTTGGGAGGCTGAGGCAAAAGAATCGCCTAAGCCCAGGGTTGGAGGTTGCTGTGAGCTATGACGCCATGGCACTCTAGCAAGGGCAATAAAGTAAGACTGTCTCAAAATATAATAATAATTGAGTTATAGGCATGGCCTTAGCACTGTGCTGATTGTTACCATTTCTTCTATTACTCGCATTCTCTCTTCTTGTCCTCCTCTCCTGTTCTTTGATTTTTTTTTTGTCTCCCTTCTTTTTATTCTTTTCTTTCCTTTTTATCATCCCTTCTTTTTCTTCATTCTTGCTTTCTCCTTTTTTCTCTGTACTTACTCTTTACACTTCTCTTTTTTTTTTTTTTTTTGGCCTTATATCAAGAGGCCACTTCAACACCTAAGCTTTGAGACAAAGCAATTTTCAGTAAAGGAGGAAATTCAAACAAAAAGCAAGACAAAGAAGTGAACAAGAAGAAAGCATACATAAAGAGGAACCAACAGAAATATTCAGGCAACATGAAAAAAAAAAAAAAACAGAGCAATTCCTCCAAGGGACTACGAGGCAGCTTCTACAGAAAATTCTACCTACAAGGAATTTATGTATTTGACAGAAAGGCAATTTAAAATATAGACTTTAAAGACAGAAAATGGAATGGATGAAAAAATAGAAAGACAGAACCAAAAGATGAACAAGAGATATGTAGAATACAGAAAGGATATGATAGAGCTTAAGGAAATAAAGGAAACACTCAGGAAATGCAAAGATGTAGTAGAAACTATAAGAAATAGATTAGCCCACACAGAAGAATAAACCTAAGAGCTAAATGATAAAGTTTTTGAGTTAAACTAGGTAGTTAAAAGAAGAGAGAGAAAGCACAACAATCACTTAGAGAACTACAAGAATTCATGAAGCACTTAAACATATGAATAATAGGGATCCCTAAAGGGGAAGAAGACGGTCCCAAAGGAATGGAAGCCCCATTGGAGAGTATCATGTGTGAAAACTTCCCAAGTTTTATTAAAGATTCCAACACACTCCTTTTACATGCATAGTGAAACCCACGTCATCTCAACTCAAATAGAGCTTCTCCAAGAAACATTGTAATGAACCTGCCCAAAGGCCAGATGAAAGAGAAAATTCTTCAAGCAGCTAGGAACAAGTACCAACTGACCTAAACGGGCAGAACCATTAAGATGACAGCTGACTTTTCAACTGAAACTTTCTAACACAGAAGAGAATTGGAAGGAAGTATGGAGAACTCTCAAAAACTCAAACTAGACCTCTCCTTTGGTCCTGCAATCCCTTTACTGGGCATCTACCCAGAAGAAAAAAAAAGTCCTTTTATCATAAGGACATTTGCACTAGACTGTTTCTTGCAGCTCAATTTACAATCGCCAAAATGTGGAAACAACTTAAATGACCACCAATCTAGGGATGTATTAACAAGCTGCGGAATATGAATAACATGGAATACTATTCAGCCATTAAAAGAGATGGACACTTTACATCTTTTGTATTAACCTGGATTGAGGTGGATAACATTATTCGTAATAAAGCATCACAAGAATGGAGAAGAATCCAATGTACTCAATTCTAATCTGAAGGCAGTAGATGACCTAATACATGATGGAGGCAGGGGAATGAAGGGGAAAAGAAAGGGGAGGTGGAAGGGTTTGGGGGCTTACAATGTATGTCACACCTCTTGGGAGCAGGACACAATTATAAGAGGGACTTTAATTAACAAATACAATCAGTATAACCTAATTCTTTGTACCCTCAATGAATCCTAAACAATAAATCAAAATAATTCATGCAAATAATTTAACAATATAAGCCCTAATTAAATGTTGGCTGTTAGTATTATCATTAAATGATTGTCAGTGTTACAAAGCCTTATCATAATAACCTTCTCTGCAAAAATATCCCAGTAGTTATATTGAGAATTTATTGGAAGCAACAAGGAGATCTGGTGGTACAACATTTTTGATGTTTAAAAGTGTGTTGGATCTGGTCCCCTATATTTGAACACCTCTATAACTCTGAACATTATGTTAACATGTGTAAATTGTATATGCATGTTTTCATTTGTACATGTATCCATATAATATCCCACCTAATACCCTTTTAACTGCCCATTCCTTTTTAAAGTATCTGGTCCTATGAATGATAGTGGGTTAGGACAATTTTAGTTGTGAGATTTGCTCCCCACAAAGAACTAATTGAAATAAGAATATCAAGATATATGTAAACAACTGCCTAGTTGGTTGTGCTATACCTCCCTCTACAAACTAGTGTGAAGGTAGGCGTAGGGAAGCATTTTCCTCTCTAAAAAAAATGTTTAATGCCTGGATAGCTACGTTACAGATTCCTCAGAAACACAGAAATGCAGAGATATCAATCCTAAATATGAATACCTCACATTATTCTATTACCTCATAAAATAATACCTGTCTTAAATTGTCTCTTTTGTGAAAATAAAGAGCAGGTCTTGCTATACCTTATTGCGCTTTTTTATACTTATATTGGTATTATCATCATTTAGATGAAAGAAGGTATAAACTGCCAACAATATTAAAATATTGTTAATTAATCTATGTTTGATTTTTGAGAGAGAAGAGATCTTACTAAATAAACCAAGTAAAGGTGAAATTAAAGCCAGGAGCCTATAATCTGCATTCCTCTCAGCAGTCTTCAGAGGAAAATAGGAACTCGCTACAACCTGAAGTTTAGATATACCTTCTGTAGTTCTCACTGAATGCCCT
>NW_003852505.1:5086773-5089640 GCF_000181295.1 Otolemur garnettii | reverse complement strand
GGTGTTAGTATATAGATAGATAGAGGGCACAGAAACAGATCCACAGGTAAATGAGCAATTGATGTTCAACAAAGGCACAAAAGTAGGTTGGTGAAGAAAGGATAACATTTTCAACAAATAGTGCCACAATAATAATTGGATATTCATATGCAAGAAAACAAACAAAAAATAAATTTAAAAATCCCCTCATACCATGTATTAAAAATGACTCAAACTAGATCATATACCTTCACATAAACCTAAAACTATAAAACTTCTGTATGAAACATCCAGAGAAAACATAGGAGAAAGGAAGGAAAAATAATTTAAAATTCATATGGAAGGCCAGTAGCAGTGGATCTCACCTTATCTTCTAGAACTGGAGGAGGCCTAGGCAGGTGGATTGCCTGAGCTTAGGAATTCAAAACCACCCTCAGTAAAACCAGACCTGTCTCCACAAATACAAAAACTAGCCAGGTGTAGTGGTGCATTATTGTTGCCCCAGATACTCGAGCGGCTGAGACAAGAGTACTGCTTTAGTCTCAGAGTTTGAGGTTGTTATGAGCTATGACACCAGAGCACTCAACCCCAGGGAGACTGAGTGAGACTCATTCTCAAAAAAAAAGAAAGAAAGAAAGAAAGAAAGAAAGAAGACAAAAGAAAAGAAAAAGAAAAAGTAAAATTCATATGGAGCCAAAAGACTACAAACAGCCAAAGAAATCTTGAAAAAGAAAGAGAAAGCTCGAAGCATAACACTTTCTCATTTCAAAATATACAAAGCTACAATAGTTATAATGGTATGGTACTTGCATCAAAAACAGATGAATGGATCAATGGAACAGAATAGAGAGTCAAGAAATAAACCTATGTATCTATGGTCAACTGAGTTTCAACAAGGCCTGTGCCAAGAACACAATATGATGAAAGGATAGTCTCTTCAATGAATGGTATTGGGAAAATGAGCTACCCATATGCAAAAATGAAATCAGACTCTTTTTTTATACCATACACAAAAATCAACTCAATATGAATTAAGATTTTAAAATGGTAGATACAACTCTAAAACTCCTGGAGTAAAACAGGAAAAGTTTTCATGGCATTGGTAGGCAATCATTTCTCAGATGTAAAAACAAAAGTACAAGAAAGAAGAGCAAAGATAGCCAAGTAGGATTACATTAAACATCTGCATGAAACACCTGCACAGCAAAGAAAACAACCAATCAAATGAAAAAGCAACTGATGAAATGGGAGAAATATTTGTAAATAATATATCTTACAGGAATTAATATTCAAAACATATGAGGAACTCCTATAACTTAAGCAAAAAAAAAAAAAAAAAGATCCAATAACCCAATTTTAAAAATGGACAAAGGATTTCTGGAGATAGTTCTCCACAGAAAGCATATAAATAGCTACCAGGTAGATGAAAAGCTGCTCAATATCACTAAGCATCAGGGAAGTGCACACATACACACACACACACACATACCAGAGACCAGAAATCTTGGATAGGTGGAGGATAGCCTATAATTCTGCATACCACAGTGTCACATTTAACAAATATTTATGTTAATCAAAGTCACTTAGTTTTAAAATATATGAGTAGTATGAACATTTAACATGAGATTTCCCCTCCTAACATATTTTAAATGCACAATATGGTATCTTTAACTATAGGTACACTGTTGTGCAGCAGATCTTTAGAACCTATTCATGTCGCATACTAATATGTTATACCTAAACAACTTCCCATTTCCCTCTTCCCTTAGCCCCAGGCAGCCATAATTCTATTGTGTTTCTGTAACTCTGACCATTTTAGATACCACATTTTTGTGGAATCATTCAGGATTTGTACTTCTGTGTCTGGTTTATTGCACTTACCACAGTGTCCTCTAAGTTCATCCATGTTGTCACATACAGAAAACTTTCTTGGTCTTTTAAAGCTAAGTATAATGATATTCTATTATCTGTCAATAGATAATTAGTTTTTTTCTATATCTCAGCTATTGTGGATAATGCTTTAATGAATGTAAGAGTACAGATACCTGTTCAAGGTCCTGATTTTATTTCCTTTGGATCCATACACAGAAGTATGATTGCTGGATTATATGATAGTTCCATTTTTATGTCTCAAGGAAAGTCAAGACCTTATTTCTAGTAGTATAGTTCATGGCATATAATAGTTTAATTCCGTGGAGGCATGAGGAACATTACTAACTTTTCAGACATCAAATCTTACTCTTGGATATATATACATGAGGTCTAGGATTAATTTGTGAACTTAATTGTCTGACCTCATATGACAACAGCTCTGATGACTATTCTAGAAAAGGAGTTCCAAAATTGCTTTGAAATGTAGATTAGGCACTAGCATTGGCATATAGCTTCCCATGGGGTGTACCTCAAAGGTGACCATAATGATATTCAGCAATGAATTATGCAGGTATGCAGCATTTTCTCCAGAATGAGTTTGAGAACTCAATTGTTTGACTTCATGTACATATATACTTGCTGTACTTATTACCTTCACAAATTAATTTTAAATTGCTTAAAATGTTTTCTTTAATCCATTTTTAAAATTTAACATAACTAATTCCACTCCAAGGATTCTCATTAAATGCAGTAAGTAGAAAACATACCTATTTAAATCCAAACAAATAATCAAGTTTTTCACTTTTCTCTCAAATCATTTTCCTGCGTATATTACTAACTATGCTTTGTCATTGTAATTGATTCCATACAGTCTGTATTGAGATATTTAATTCAGATTATTTATAACCTTGACTCCATTCCTCCTAATGCATTTCATTCCAGCAGTTTCTATTTTCTTGGAAATGTATTGAGAGATAGCTTTTCAGAGTCCAAGTTAGACCATATGCTTGAATAAC
>NW_003852505.1:5085072-5086182 GCF_000181295.1 Otolemur garnettii | reverse complement strand
AATGGTAACACATGGTTCCTTCCTCGCCCTGTAAAATCTATAAACGTATAGATTTAAAGTTTTCCAAGGACTTTGTGAATTAATATAAGTCTGACACTTTCCTTAGTCTTTCTATGTGACTGACAGACTGCCTGTTTGATATATGTCCTAAAACATTTAAGTATACACCCAATTCGGCTTTATTATTTCTTTAGATTCCAATAGTTAAGCATTTCTCTTGTTCTCTATGGCTCCTGAGATTTTCTTTTAACACTGAATGACTCTGGCAATACTCCTGTAGTTCCAATCACCATGAAAGGGCTATTTAGAAAGTCTAATAAATAAACAGCCACTTAGCCATGCTTCCTCCATTTTTGCTCCTCTAAATCCAGACAGTACAAATAATTGACATCTTAACTATCATAATGAATTGTTTCTGAGTCATGAAGTGATCTCCTGTAATTGATCTGCATGACTAGCCTAGACAATCCATCCATATCCATTGCAAACCTGTTTTGGGGGGAAGAATCAGGCAAATAGGATTTATAAATCCTTTTATATCCAATTAACTAGTACACATATACATTGGTGGTATCTAGAGGGTGTTTCACTCTCAGAAATAAAATCATTGATAATCTTATTCCTTCCCATCCAGAACCTATCAGAGCCACTGCTTTCCTGTATGACCTACTTTTTGTTTACACTTTGAGATTTCCTCAAATAGCATGATATATAGACTTGGCCATTTCAGTATATTTCCCTAAGAGACTTTCAGTCCTCTGGGGAAATAATAATTCTAAGTATCCTCTGAAATAATAAGAATTTATACATTGGTAGTATGGTAATAGAGAATGGACATAGCATTATTGAGAATTTTATCTAAACTCAAATCTAAGATTGGTCACTTTAGAAATGTACAATTTTGACTTGGTGCCGGTAACTCAGCAGCTAGGGTGCCAGCCACATATACCAGAGCTGGCGGGTTTCGATCCAGCCCTGGCCTGCCAAACAACAATGACAATTATAACCAAAAAATAGCTTGTCATCATGGTGGGTGCCTGTAGTCCCAGCTACTTGGGAGGCTGAGGCAAGAGAATCGCTTAAGCCCAAGAGTTTGAGATTGCTGTGAGC
>NW_003852505.1:5081439-5084534 GCF_000181295.1 Otolemur garnettii | reverse complement strand
AGTACAAATAATTGACATCTTCTAAATGCTAGAGGAAGGAAAAAATATGAGAACTTTCTGTGGTGACTTATATAATTCCCTAATTGTGTAGCCATGAGCAAAAATTTCTAGATCTCACAGAAGACTGGTCTCTGTAAAAAGGTTTCAATTTTACTCAATGTTGTGAATATGCTCAGAAAAATTTAAATCCTATGCAAGTCCAAGTGTTATGCAACAAGCATCAGATTTGGCATCCTAGGCTAATGATTATTGTTGGGAGATAATTTCCTTTAAGTTTCCTACTTTTCTGTACATCTTCTGGTCAGAAGTATTGACTATCTGTTCAAAGATGTTTGTATAGTAAATAACTTTGGAAGATGAAGATATTATCTTCTAGGACAGAGGGCCTATTTATTATCTACTCAGGATAGTAAAGATAATGTCTTCCTCTAAGTACAAATGTTGGGAAGGTTAAAATATTAGTGATTCCTAAGCTTAAGCTTCTTCACCTGAGAAATAGACCACTGCATGTGCAGCAGACACCTAGGCCATTGCACATTACTTCCATGGTATTTGAAGGACAATGGAAATAGTTGCATATATGCTCATGCTGCCTGATGAGCCATGAGTCCTTTGTCTCTAACCCGGAAGTTCATATTCTCTGCCAGCCTCCATAAAACTGTGGCAGACAAATTTATAAGCTTGCATTCAGGGTAAAATCCCAGGCCTTTCACAGTTATTCACAATTATGACATTGAACAGTCATGAAATTCTATAAGATTCATTTTATTTATCTCTACAAGGCAAATGATAATCTTAATTCATACATCTATTTCATAAAGCTATTAAAAGATTAAATTACATAATGGTTTATTAAGTTATTTGTAAACTGTAGTACACTGTATATATTACATAAAAATCATCACTGTCATTTCATTTTAACTATTATTAAAAACATTTTAACTTCCCTTGGCCCCTGACCCATTTCTCACTCCCCAGTAGCTGCTGAGTAACTTAACATGCCACTGGACTTTTTCAGTTACTCATTAATCTCTCATCTTAATTGCTCCAATAGCCTCTAAACTATCTCTCCACCTCCACTTTTGAGACCTCATTCATTTGCTTCATTACAGTCAGAATGAGCTTTACAAAACATGAGTCTAATCACATTCCTGCTTAAACTTTCAAAAGTTTTCACTTACCCTTATAAGGGCCAAATTCGCAGACTGGCTTACAAGATCTTTTATGACCTGGCCCCAGATTCTCTCTTGAACCTTGCACCTCCTAGTTGTACCCAATGTATTATACGAGCCTGGTATATTGAATTCCTTTTAGTTCCTTACAAGTGCCACATTCTTTTTATCTTTGGGATTTGGCATATGCTGTTCCATCTGCCCTGAACTTATTCCAATTTTCCCAGTACTTATTGATTTATATATCTCCTCCTCATTCTTTAGGATTCAACCTAGAAGGAGAAAACAGAGCTACAGAGTCTATTCTAAAATGAGTAACATGCATAGACACCAAACACACACACACACACACACACCCTCCATAAGGAATGAATTGTTCTGCATGTATACTAGTTATTCCTTTCTTTCTGTTAGTGATGACTTCAATCATTACCAAGAAAAGTATTTTTTTTTTTTACACAGCAGTAGCAATGAGACATCTATTTAGTAATTTTACTATGGTTCCATCCAACAAAAGATGATATTAAAGGATATCTAACCTGAAATCATGAGTTATAACCTACATTCAGGAGTATTAGTTCTTGGGAAATCAAAGTAAAAAAAAGTCCTCTGTGAAAACTAATTTTTTGAAAAGTAAATGCAATAAACTCATTAAAGTAAAAGAGAATTTTCCATATCATGATTTACTCTTTCCTGACACTTTTCAGATGTTTTAATAATGTCCTAAAATATAACACTCATGAGTTCAGCATTTTCAGGAAGCGTTAACAAATGAAATTATGCCTATAGACATCTTGCCTAAGAAAATTCTTATGTAACTTATGTCCCAAAGGATAGACTTTGTTTTCTATCTTGTGAGCTTTGTACTCAGATCCTAGTTGTTGAGAAAATACAGAGCAATACTGCTCAAAAATCTCTTCAATTCCTGCCAACTCCCCTCCAGCTAAGTTCTCATTAAGGAAGACCCTATCAGTGGGTTCCATCACATAAGTGACCAACATTTCTTCAGCCTGGACTATGGGCTGCAGTTACAAATTGTTTAATGAGCCTGAGAATTTGGAACATTGTAAAGAGAAATGTTTAGCTGGAAAACACTGACATTTCCTACTGAGCAAAAGAATATTTGTGCCTTTTTTGTTTTTCTAGAGGAGCACATTCTCAAATCCTTGATGCACATTTGACTACAGATCCAGAAAGAAAAAATAATTTATGTAACTTACTGGAACGACCAAATCTTCTTCCATAGATGTTAAGACTGAAAATGATAACAAAGTGATGGAAGAGGAAGAATAGAATTGCTGGTTATTCAAGACATTGATTATTTGCACTAATAACAGGCAGCACTGGTGCAGAGAATAAAAAATCTACAGATTGTACAATAAATATCCCATCTATTTGAAATGTATCCTAAGCTATTAGTAAACACTTAGGCTAATGTAATCACTTGGACTTTTATTTACCATTATATAAGGTTTTGTTTTCCTTACTAAATGGTCACTGAGTAGGAAAATTAAATAAATTACTATGCAGAAAATTACACCAAATTAATGATGGGAGAAAATAAAATCCTGGAAAATTAGAATGTAACGGATCTCATCTGTTCACCAGCTAATGTAACAAATGCATCATTGACTACAGGGGACTGACCTCATTTTCATTTCACACTTTTTGAACGCCAGGTCAAATGTTGTGCATTCATTTTGATATTCTATCCTTAAAATTGCAGTGCTCTAGCTGAATGTTTAAAACACTTCCTGTGTCTTAAAATGAAAGAAAGTTCTGGCCCATATGTTTTGGATTAATTTACACTGACTCATCAAAACATACTTCTTCCTCTTGTGGCACTTTATATACAAAGAGTCTGTGGATTACTTTGAGGAGCCAAGTTAGCATTTTCTCCATAGGTAAACAGGATATCTCATT
>NW_003852505.1:5079762-5081020 GCF_000181295.1 Otolemur garnettii | reverse complement strand
TTTTTTTTTTTCTTGGAAAGAAGTGTGAATATGGTTATAAATCTACCAGTAAAAGAGAAGCAAGTAAGATAACAACTATGAAAAGCAGGCCAACACACTGCAAAGATACAGGCTTCACACAGTAAGGAAGATAGCTCTGGTGCCAGTCTCCTAGATTCCTATTTTTATAGATAACTGTCCTTGTGGATTTCAAAGGAAATTTTCATGTGTGCAACCAATAGAGATTCAACTCTTATTTTTCTTACTCATATATTTAATTCTGAAATTTCTGAAGCCTTTCTAATCTATTTGTATAAAACCAAATATGTGTATGGTGTTCATATTAAGTCAAAGCTGTCATAATATGCACGATATTATACTATCTAATAAGGTCACTGCTTTATTAGTTCTACTCAGGTCAGAAAGAATTCAAAAACTGTGTTTTTAAATTGCTTTTATTTTTACGAGTGAAAAGTAAAATAATAGCGAATTACTAAAACAACACAAATACAAATGAATAGAAACTGAAAATTACTTGTATCCTATCCCATTCCCCAAATATAAATATTTCCTCCAATTTGATAGTTCACTTTGAACACTTCTGACCATTTACACAATAAAAGATTTCTACAAGTGCTCTATATCATATGTTTAAATTCCCTAAAAGTCTTCAAGCAGAGACTATATACTAGTGATGTATATTAAATGAAGAAGTGAATATACAGCACTTTTCCATTGATTGAATATGCAATAAACATGTCTATATATGCAGATCATGTAGGTATATAAATAATAAACAGAAAATGTTTTTGTATGTATACACACATTTATATGCACACATGCACCTGTTTGATATAAATAAGCATTTAAATGAATTCAGTTCCTCAGTTAATCAGGCTCCCAAACAGTTTCTCTCAGGTGTGTCATGCCTCTATACTACATAAATATTCAAAGTAGGGGAAAAGTATGAATAGTCCCAATGTTATTTTTATGGGGTATTCACACAGTTTGGGTCAAAATTCAATAACAAATTGAAAATAAAACAATTAGTTTGCAGTCCCACCAAATGTGTAAAAGTGTTCCCTTTTCTCCACATCCACACCAGCATCTCCAGCTTTGAGATTTTGTGATGTGGGCTAGTCTCACTGGGGTTAGGTAATGTCTCTGGATGATTTTGATTTGCATTTCTCTGATGATCAGGGATGATGAACATTTTTTCAAGTGTTAGTTAACCATACCTCTATCTTCATCAGAGAAAGTTCTATTCATATCTCTTGCC
>NW_003852505.1:5078281-5079693 GCF_000181295.1 Otolemur garnettii | reverse complement strand
AATCTTTTACATGTAGTTATCCAGTTCTCCCAGCACCATTGTTGAACAGGGATTCTTTTTCCCACTATATCCTTTTGTTTGGTTTATCAAAGATCAGATGGCAAATACAGACTGGTTTCAGCTCTTGGTTTTTTATTCTGTTCCATATGGATATGTCTCTATTTTGTGTGAATACCGTGCTATTTTGATTATTGTGGACTTGTAATATAGCCTTAAGTATGGTAATGCCTCTGTCTTTGTTTTTATTACTAAGAATAGCCTTGGCTATATGGAATGTTTTCTGGTTCCATACAAAATGAAGTAGTATTTTTCAGTTCTTCAAAATTATGATGTTGGTATTTTAACGGGGATTACATTGACTCTATAGATTGCTTTGGGTAGAACAGATGTTTTAACAATGTTGATTCTTCTCAGCCAAGAACATGGTATGTTCTTCCATTTGTTAGTCTTCTGTAATTCCTTTTCTTAGGGTTTCACTTTTATACTCTTTGTGGGATTGCAAATTAATACACCCTCTTTGAAAAGAAGTATAGAGAATCCTCAAAGAACTCACATTAAACCTCCCATTTGATCCTGAAATACCATTACTAGGCATCTGCCAGGAAGAAAAAAAATATTTTATCATAAGGACATTTTCACTAGACTATTTATCACAGCTCAATTTAAAGTCACCAAGATATGCAAGCAACCTAAATGCCCACCGACCCAGGAAAGGATTAACAAGTTCTGGTATATGTATACCATGATATACTTTTCAGCCATTAAAAAAGATGGAGACTTTACATCTTTTGTATTAATTTGGATAGAGCTGGAACCCATTCTTCTTAGTAAAGTATCACAAGAATGGAGATGCA
Source organism: Otolemur garnettii (assembly GCF_000181295.1). NCBI lineage: Eukaryota > Metazoa > Chordata > Mammalia > Primates > Galagidae > Otolemur > Otolemur garnettii. The sequence continues at coordinate 5,078,839 of NW_003852505.1, read as the reverse complement.
AGAATCCATTGTACTCAATACTAATATGAAGCCAGTAGATGATCTAATACATACCCACAAAAGAGAAAAACTCATATAAATTCAAGGTAGGTAGCGGGAGAACAAGGTTGTGGGGAGAGGGGAGAAGGGAAGGGGATAGAAGTTTATGGTTTATGGCACACTTCTTGGGGGTGGGACACAATTATAAGAGGGACTTTACCTTAAAAATGCAAACAGTGCAACCTAATTCTTTGTACCCTCATTGTACCTGAAGCAATTTTTAAAAAGAAAAGAAAACAATTATTTTAAACCATGTTTTATTTAACCATATTAAATTACTTTCTCAAATCTAGCGTGGACAGGAATAGTATATGTATGTGTCTACATATAAGCCCAACTGGTGCAACTCTGAGTAAAACATAATACACTGATCACTCTAAAGTAGTCCTGTTAGCATACATATCACCATATACGTGAACTATAAATACATAACCACTGAAACCATTTAATGAATGAAAAAAATCTTTCTCACATTTTATACTAAAATATCCATTTAGATACACTGATTTATAAATGTCC
>NW_003852505.1:5073278-5078242 GCF_000181295.1 Otolemur garnettii | reverse complement strand
TCCCTGCCCTAAAGGAATACACAAAGTATTGGGAAATTAGAAAGGTAAATAGACCACATAGCCTAATAGGCACCAGAAGAAAAAATAAAAGAACAGTGCTATGGGATTATAATTATGGCACACTAACCCAGGCTAGGAAAGTAGAGATTTAATTAAGACTTACCAAATGACATAATAAGTTAACTAATTCTTGAATTACGGAGAAAAATTACAGACAAAAGAGTATGCGCAAAAGTATGGAAATGAAGAAAATATAATGCACTAAATTGTATCTTTTTATGTTTGTAGCAAGATCATGACAGAGCCTGGATCATGCAGGTCTTTTGTATCATGCTAAAGTGATTGTATTTTATCCTAAAGACATCTAAAGCCAGTCTTAGCAATATAGATAGTTCCACTGGTCTTCCATGGAGTCAATTATGTGAATCTGGGCCATTTGAGACCTCAATTAGAAGTTTACTGGTCTACAGAACTTTAGTTGAGATAACTTATTTCTTCTCCGTATTGTCTCAACATCATCAAGCTGGCCTGGGTTTCCATACACAATGGTACCAGGTTCCCAGAACATGAAAGTAGAAGCTGGTAGGAACTTGACATTTCTTCCACCAAAGAATGTAACAAGGCCAACCTAAATTCAAAGGGTTGAGAAATACACTCTACTTCTTTATGGAAAAATTGCAAATAAATTTTTGCCATTTTTAATCTGCAATTCTGGGGCATAAAGCCAAGAAAGAAATAAGTTGACAGTTTTATGACTTGATAGATGGGTACTGATTCCATTATTTGAGTTAGGGCTTAAGGGAAGTAAGTAGATTTTATGAAGAGATGATGCGTTAATTTTTTATATGCTTAGTTTATGGTGTCTAGGAAACATCTAAGTGGAAATGTCCAATAGGGAGTTATAGGATATTTTTTGAACTGGAAGTAAAGGCTTAGAAAGCATCAACTTATAAATAGTGGCAGAGCTGTAACTAAAACTATAGAAGAAATAAACTGACTGAGGGAAGTGTATAGACTGAGAAATAACATCACTATGTAATGGGTAAGTATAAAAAGAGAATACACATAAAAAGAGAGAGAAAGAATAAATAAAGAAATAGGAAAAAATCAGGAGTATGACATATCATAGAAAACAAATGAAATTTTTTTAAGAACACAGGAGAAATTGACAGTCTTGAATTCTATAATAAATCAGATAAAATGAACATCAAAATGTACTCATGAGATTCAATAACTTAGAAGAGGAAAACATGATTATTCATGAAAATACTTCTCACTATTGTTTTAGGGATTTCTCAAAGAGACTATGATGTGGAATACAGAGACCAAATTCTGTGTTAAAAAAATCATGGAAACTTTAAGCCATTTGGATTATGAACCTACCCCACAATACTACTCCAGCGTACAACTCTTTAACGCCACATACAGTCATTTCAAATTCATCCTGCGCATAACTAAAATGGATATTTGGATAAAGCATATTTTTAATGAAGTAACATAATGTACCAGGAAGATCTACCAAACACATCTTAGTCACTCAGTGGCATGGAAAATAGAACTCAGATATAGTTACTTATGAATCACACAAATTTTTCTCTGTAAAAACCTACAGGCTTCTATTATAAAAAAAAAAAAAAAGGAAGAATGAGGAAACAGGAATCAAAACTTGATTTTGGATTATACAAAAACATGGAAGGGAGAGGGATGAGCAAAATGGCAGACTAGAAACAGCCCACGTGTGATGCTCTCAAGGAGAGGATAGAAATTTGCAGGTGGATGCCCAACTACAGATGAGACTTCTTGGAAAGCATATTATGAATTGTCGGAGAAGTGACAGGGGATATTCAAAGTAAGGAGAAGATGACAGGGTGATCGACTAAACAGAATCAGAAGGTATCTGGGGGAGGCAAATACAAAATGAAGAAGGACAGGAGAAGAGAACCATGGAGCTCCACACTATGCTCATGGATGCTGTGGCCCAAGCTGAGCGGGAGGCCTTCACTACCACTGCAGACTTATGGACCAATCAGGAAGCTACTTGGAGTCACTGATGTCATTCTGAGCTCTCAGGTCCAAAGCACAAGGACTACATAGGGCTTGGCTTTGTTGCAAGCCCATCCCCATCACTCCAGCTGATCCAGGGAGGAAGTGGGAAGAGGGTACATCTTCATGCACCCTTTGACTTTGGACCCAAGCAACTCTCATGCCCACAAGGGAGTTGAACAGACTGAGCACCAGAGATGCCACATAGGAAGCACTGTAGCAAATTCTTCCATGGGACTCTGGAAAAGGGAGAGCCCTGGCTATCTATTGGCCCATTCCACAGCCCTGCCCTTACATCCCCCTTGCTTTGATCTGGCTCATATCTCTGCTTTCATGTTTTTTGAGCTGCTGCCCAATTCTGTGGCTCTGTCCCTGAAGCTCCTGTATTCCTGTCCAAACCTATGGCTGCACCCCATAGGATCTGGAGTTTTAGCCAGGCTCCATAACCCCGGCTTTGATGTTCCAGTGCTATTGCAAGATCCCAAGTTTCCCATACTGGTACAGAAACCCATAGCACCATCCCAGTAGCTACCACTGGCTGCCTGGCAGAAACTGCCTCCATGATCTAACTCTCCATCAAAAACACATTAACCTCAAGTTGACACCACACCTGGACCCAGTTGGAGAAAATGCCCAAAGCTCTGACACTCATGACCACTGCCTAGATACCCTTGCCCAGCTGCCAAGGAGAACTGGCAGAGCAATCTCCCTCGCTACATGGAGAACTGGGCAGAGCAATCTCCCATAATGCCAGTCTCTTGTAACCCAGTCCATAATCAGAGCTTCCACAGCAGACTAGGGAATACCACACCACTCTGCATAAAAATTATCAAGTGCTGGCTGGGAATGTGATAATCACAGGTGAATGGGACAACACAGAAGAGCTATATTATAGGCTCTCAGTGTATCTACCCCTCCCCTGCCAGGTTAATCTTCTTGAGTAGGTTACAAAATACCATCTTGGGACCACTCTTTCTTCTCATTAAGTAGATGAGTTCTCAGCAAAGGAGAAAAAGTATGCTGCAAATCTGAGATGAAAGAAGAGGTTTCAGATGAGAAGAAACCAGCAAAAGAATTCTGTTAACATGAATAAATAAGCTAATTTAACTCCCCAAAGGAATAACAGTGGATGTACAGCAAGGGAATTCAACCAAAAGGAAATTGTCAAAATGTCAGAAATATAATTCAGAATAGTGATGGTAAATAAGATGAATGAGATTGATGGTAACGCTGACAACCAATGAGAGGAAGCCAAAAAATAGTTTGTGACATAAATTTAAAAAATGAAAAGTTGCTAGAGTTAGACAACATAATAAAGGATGAAATGGGACATAAAGAAATTAATCATTTAGAGAATTTTAAAATAAAGCAAAAAGTTTCAAAAAAAAAGGTTAGAACAAGCAAAAGAACAAATGTCAGAACTTAAAGACAAGGCTCTACAACTAAACTATTCAGACAAAGATGCACAGAAAGGAATAAAGATGAATGGACAGTAACTCAGAGAAATATGGGATAAAGTAAAGGGACCAATATATGAATTATAGGTATCACAGAGGAAGGAGAAGAAAAAGTAAAAAATCGTAAAATATCTATTCAAAGGAATTATCGAAGAAAATGTCCCCGATATTCATAGAGATGTAGATATCCAGATAATGATGGTCATCAAGCCATGGGGAGATTCCACACAAAGAGAACATCTCAAAGACACCTACCTCATCATGAATTTGGCCAAGGTCAAAATTAAGGAGAGAATTTTACTAGCAGCAAGATTTGTTGTTTTGGAACTTTTTAATAAAAGTTATTCTCACTGGAGATAGGTAATGTGTCATTGTGTCTTCAATTTGCATATCTCTGATGATCAGAGATGTTGAGCAATTTTTCATGTTTTTGGCCATTTGAATTTACACATCCTAATATATGTGAAATGGTAATTTATTGTTTTGATCACATGATTTTTCTACATTTTAATCTCTTTTGTATTTATACTTTAAATGTTATTTTCATTTTTCCCCAACAAAAAAAAAATAAATTACACTTGAGGAAAGCCCTCATTAGCTTATTAATCTTTTATTAGTTTTTATCTTTTGTCTTTTAATTTACTTGTTATTATCTATCTATTTATTTCAGAATATTAAGGAATTAAAAATGTTTTAAGTTACATAAATCACTTTTGTAATGCTTGAGTCCCAGTGATAGGTGAGCTCATCACCCAAATACCCAAATAGTGTTCATTGTACCCATTAGATAGGAGATAGGTTTTTTGTTTGTTTATTTGTTTTTGCAGTTTTTCGCGGGTGCTGGGTTTGAACCCATCACCTCCTGGCATATGGGGCTGGTGCTCTACTTCTTTGAGCCACAGGCACCACCCCATTAGATAGATTTTTGATTCTTCCCTCCTTACCCATCCTCCCTGGTTGATTCCTACTGGCCTTTATTTTCCTCTGTTCACATGTATACTTATTGGTTACCTCTAATTTAATAGCAAGTATATGAGGTATTTGTTTTTCCATTCTTGAGATAGTCTCCAGTTCCAATCAAATTGTTGCAAAAGGTATTAATTTATCTCTGTTATGGCTAGCTATTATTCCATTGTATACATATAATACAATTTATTAATGTACTCATGAATTATAAGCACTTGGATTGTTTTCACATCTTTGCAATTGTGAATTGTGCTAAAATAGATATTCAAATTCAGGTGTCTTTTTGATACAATGTCTTCTTTTCTTTTGGGTAGAAATTCTACAACAGTGGAATTGTGCGATGAAGTGGTGGATCCACTTTTAGTTCTTTGAGGAATCTCCATACTGTTTTCCAAAAGGATTGTACTAATTTGCAGTCCCACCAAACATGTACATTTTCCTTTCTCTCTGCATCTGTGCCAGTATCTATTGGGGTATTTTTATAAAAGTTATTTTAAC
>NW_003852505.1:5071450-5072772 GCF_000181295.1 Otolemur garnettii | reverse complement strand
AGGGCTTCAGTACCCCAGTGCACATTGTTGGCTTTCTTTTATCCTCTGGCTTGGTGCTGGAGATATCCCTAGGCGTTAAGTTGCATTGTTATGGACTCTCACTATCCAAAACTCCAGTAGGAATCAGGACAATGTGTTACATTGTTCAAGGAATGTGTGAAGTACCCCTGTTATTTTTTTCTCTCTTCTTTATTACCAACCTACCTCAAATGAAGCCCAATTGAGAAGCACACAATAGCACAGGATACTGTATTAATAACCAAAGAAACTAGTGAACATAGCCATTTAGAGCTAAAGAAAATGTTTGAGAACCCTATGAGAAGAGAGCTGGAATAACAGATACTCTAATTCTGTGTAGTAACTGACATAAGTCCCAAGCTTACCTCAACATGTGCATGAAAAGGATAACATAAATAAACATTTCAGGGGGTTTGAAAAGTTAAATATAATATAAACTACAACCCAAATCCCAGACTAACTGCTGAGTGATACATGTGATGGTCAGACTCAAGCAGCATAGTAAATGCCAGTGATGATAAATTGATCTTGAAACCACTATGCATATAAAGCCAAACAGAGCTTATAGTCTGAACATAACTTGTCTTGATTAACTGTCTTCATAAGCTATTAAACTAACAAAATTAACATTCTCCAAAGGATTTTGAGAAGGCATATATCCTCATAATATTCAAAATTCTAAGGATGTAATAAAAAATTGCTTGATGCTAGTAAATCAGGGAAGTCAGACCAATTCTTAAGGGAAAGGCTAATCAAAACATGGCACTTCCAACATAAGCTAGATGTTGGAATTATTAAATAAAGACATTAAAGCACACAAGGTAAAGTGAATATTTTTAAAATAATTGAAACAACAGAAGCTGAAAGCAAAGAAACAAAGATGATATTAATTATAAAAGATTTAAGGTATCCAAAACCCAAGAAACATCATCCCCATGCAGATGAAAATAGATGAAGTAACATCAATAGGCCATGCAAGTTGAAACTTGCATAGATGAATGAGAAAGGATGACTGTGTTTCTTGGACATGAAATAATAGACCATAATACAGTCTGTCTAAATTTTTGTAGTGATCTATATATTACAAGAAATATTCAAAAGTGGAATTCGAAATTGAAAAGTTCAATGGCTAGAATCAAAACTTCCCTGAGATGGGCTCCATAGAATAGTGGAAATGACAGAAAAAATATTCAGTCAATTTGAATATAGATTAAACAAAATTATATAATCTGATTAATGAAGAGAAATACATTTTAACAAAATCAACACAACCACAGTGATCTGTCAGACAATATCAAAAGCCT
>NW_003852505.1:5059145-5061500 GCF_000181295.1 Otolemur garnettii | reverse complement strand
TTAAGATGAGTATACAAGGAATAGAATAAAAGTGTAAATTTCTTAAATATATTAATTAAAGTTTAATTACTGTAAGATAAGTTTAATCTGTATTAACCACAAAGAATAAACTTATGATGGACATGCTACAAAAAAAAAAAGAAAGAAATTTAAACACACTAATAAAGAAAATCACTTAATCACAAAGGAAGGAAGAAATCACTTAATCACCTATCCACAAAGGAAGAGGATAAGATGAAGGAAGGAAGGAAGGAAGGAACAAAAGAGAAAAAAAGGGATGTGTAAGGGAAGAAGAAGGAATGAAGAAAGGATTGATTTATAAAGCAACTAGTAAACAACAAAGAGCTTCAGTAAGTCCATACATATTAATAATTATCCTGAATGTAAATGCATTAAATTTTCCAATCAAAAGAGAAAACGTGGGCCAGGCACAGTGGCTCATGCCTATAATCCCAGCACTCTGAGAGGCCAATGTGGGTGGAGTGCCTGAGCTTATGAGATTGAGACCAACCTAAGCAAGAGCAAGACTCTGTCTCTAAACAAATAGCCAGGTGTTGTGGCAGGTGCCTGTAGTCCCAGCTACTTGGGAGGCTGAGGCATGGGGATCACTTGGCCCTAAGAGTTTGAGGTTGCTATGAGCTATGAAGCCATGGCACTCTACCAAGGGCCAAGGGCAACGAAGTGAGACTCCATCTTCCCCTCCCCCCCAAAAAAAGTCATAGAGTGACTGAATGGATAAAAAAATAAACTCAACTATATGTTTACTATAAGAATTACATTACCCTCAGGGACATGCATAAACTAAAAGTGAAGGGATGGAAAAGGATATTCCATGCAAATGGAAACCAAAAGAGAGCAAAAGTAGATATATTTACACCAGATAAAATAGACCTTAAGACAAAAATTGCAAAGGTGACAAGCTCATTATATAATGATAAAGAGAAAGATTCAACAACAAGATATAACGATTATAAATACATATAAAATATATAAAGCAAATATTAATAGATATGAATGGAGAGATTGACCAAAATACAATAATAGTATAGGACTCCAGTACTCCATATTCAGCAACAAATTACCTGAGACAGAAAATAACCAAGAAAACACTGAAGTTAAATCACACCCTACCAAATTAACATAATAGACATATACAGAACAGTTACAGAATATACATTCTTCTGAACTGAATAATTTCCAGGATGGATCATATGTTGGGGTAAAAAACAATTTTTAACAAATTTAAGAGGATTAAAATCATATCAAGTATCTTTTCTTTTTTTTTTTTTCAAGTATCTTTTCTGATCACAGTGGTATAAAGCTAGCAATCCATAACAATAGAAACTTCAGGAAATTCAAAAACACATGCAAATTAAAGAACTTGCTCATAAGCAACCAATGGTCAATGAAAAAATAAAATAAAAATGTAAAAATTTCTTGAGAAAAATGAAAAAGTGAAAACAATCTACTTAAACATATAGGATATAGTAAAAATCAGTTTTAAGAGAGAGATTTATAACAATAAAGGACTACAAGAAAAAAGATTTCAAATTAACACTATAATGAAAAACAAACATAAACTAAGCCTCAAATTAGTAGAAAGAAGGAAATCATAAATATCAGAGTGAAAATAGAGGGAAATAGAGATAATAAAAGCATTTAGAAAGATTAAAACTTGTTCAATGAACTTGAGTTCATTGAAAAGTTAAACACATTCAGTAAACATTTAGTTGTCTATCTAAAGAAAAATAAAGACTCAAGTAAATGAAATCAGAAGTGAAAAAGGAGACAAAAAAGAAAAAGGAGACAATTGATACTATAGAAATACAAAGGATCATAACAGATTAGTATAAACAATTATACACCAACCAATTGGATAACCAGAAGAAACAGAGAAAAATTCTTGGCATGTAAAACCAAGATTGAATCATTAAGAGACAGAAAACCTGAACTGATTAATGATGAATAAGGAGATTTAATCAGTACTAAAAATGTCATCAAAGAAAAGATGAAGACCTAATAGCTTCACTCTGAATTATACCATTTAAAGAACTAATATTAATTCTTTTCAAATAATTCCAAAGAAGTCAAAAGACAGGAATATTTCCACATTCATTTTATGAGTCCCTCTGTAACTTTGCTATGAAAATTAGGCAAGGGCACACACACACAAATGAAGATAATTATATTCCATGGTGCTTGAAGAACATAGATGCAGAATACTAAACAAAATACCAGCAAACTGAATTCAACAAAACATTAACGGGGGCATGGCCCTTGTAGCTCAGTGGCTAGGGTGCCAGCCACATACACTGTAGCTGGTGGGTTCGAATCCAGCCCAGACCTGCCAAACAA
>NW_003852505.1:5054647-5058624 GCF_000181295.1 Otolemur garnettii | reverse complement strand
GTATGGTACTGGAAGACTGGCCATACCAATTATTCAAGAGAAAAAAAATGAAACTAACTCAAACTGGAAAGAAAGAAGTTAAATTGTCCCTATTTTTAGATTACACAGTGCAGTATGTAGATAACCCTAGAGACTCCACCAAAAAACAGTTATAATTAATAAATATATTTATTAAAATTTAAGGATGTAAAATCAACATCTAAAAATCAGTAGTGTTTCTATATACTAAAAGCAAACTAACTTAAAAAGAAATAAAGAAACCAATCCCTTTTAAAATACGTACAAAGATTAAAGTACTTAGAAATATTTGCGACAGTCCTCTACATTAAAAACTATGAAACACTAATGAGAGAAGTAGAAGATACAAAGAAATGGAAAGATAACCTATGATTATGGATTTTATCGATTGGAAGTATTGATATTATGAAAATTATCATACTACCCAAAGTGACCTACAATTTCAATGTCAATCCCTATCAAAATATCAATTATATTCTTTACATAAATAGAAAAATGCAATCATAAAATTCTGTATAGAACCATTAAACCCTCAAATATCTTGAGCAAAAAATAAAGCTGGATGTATCATATTACCTGCTTTTAAAATATGATACAGAGCTATAGTAACCAAAACAGTATGGCAGTGGCATAAAAACAGGAACATAGACCAATGAAACAGAATACAGAACTTCAAAAAATAAATACATGCATTTATATCAAACTCATTTCCAACAAAGGTGCCAAAAACACACAATAGAGAGAGAAATGCTTTCTTTGATAAATGCTGTTGGGAAAACTGGGTATCCATATGTAAAAGAATAAAATTATACCCTTATCTTTCACCATATATAAAAATCAACTCAAAATCTACATGAAACTATAAGGGGAAAAGCTGTATAACATTGGGCTGAGAAATTAATTTTTAGATATGGCCTCAAAAGTACATGTAACTGAAGCAAAAATAGACAAATGTGATTAAATCAAACTAAAACACATCGACACAGTGAATAAAACAACAAACAGAGTGAAAAGACAACCTATAGAACAGAACAAGAGAGTATTTTTGCAAATCTAATAAGTGGTTAAGTCCAAAATGCATACAAAACAACACTAAGAAAACAAACCAATCTAAAGATTGGCAAAAGATCTGAAAGCATATTTCTCAAAAGAAGATGTACAAGTGGCCAACAGACATATAAAATATGCATAGCATAACTAATCATCAAAAAATGCTTATTTAGCTGCGTGAAGTGGCTCACATCTGTCATCTGGGAAACCAAGGTTAGAGAATTGCTTGAGCTGAGGAGCTCCAGACCAGCCTAAGCAAGAGGAAGTGCCCACCCCTCACCCTCCATCTCTACTGGAAAACAAACAAGAAAAATTAGTAACATGTTTTTGCACAAACCTGTAGTCACAGCTACTTGGAAGGCTGAGGCAGGAGAATCCCTTAAACCAAGGATTTTCACGTTTCAATAAGGCTACTGCATTCTGCCTGGGTGACAGAGCAAAATTGTATTGAAAAAGCAATACATATCAAAACTACAATAAGATATCACTTCACTTAAGTTAGAATAGCTATTTTCAATGACAAAAAATAATAAAATATTAAGCATTGCATTCATTGCGTGGGACTCTTGAGCCTAGGGTAATGTCCTGGTTTGAGTTTATACAAAAGCAGACCCTGATATAAGGATAGGGTCCAAATAGTTTATTTTGTAAGTAATCTGAGAGATATGAGAGAGAATTGAAGAAATAAGACTAGAAAGTAAGGCAAGCCAATAAGAGGGTCATTGATCAATGCTGTGGACAATTAGGATTCATTCTATAAGACTGTACAAGACATGCCTCAGAGTGTTCCCACTGGGAGGCAGAGAAACTAGATATAGATCCTAACTTTAACTCTTCATTGTTTAAGAGAGACTTCTGCAGTATTGACTTCCACTGGCATGTAAAATGAGGAGGGGCCTATGACCAAAAGAATCATATGCAGGTGGCCACCCACTGTACAGTTAGGGTGAACCACTCATCCCTGTTTGCCCAGAAATTTCCTGATGTTAGCACTGAAAGTACTACATCCTAGGGACCTCAAGTCCCAAGAAAACTAAAATGATTGGTCACTTTGTTATAGGGACTATCTGCAAGCGACCTATGTAGTAGGTCAAGGGTTTGGCACCAAAACCATCTGCAAAGTGACATCAAATATTTCCACAATTATACTCTGTCTATATCCTGAAATATAAATGATGTTCTGTCCCAAAACAGCAGATGCTGGCAAGCATGTGGAAAGAAAGGAACATTTATACATTGTAAGTGGGACTGAAAATTGCTATAGACTCTGTGGAAGAGAGTATGAAGATCTTCAAAAAGCTAACAGTAGACTTACCATTTGATCTTGTAATCCCATTACTAAGTTTTTACCCAAAGAAAAAAATGGCATTCTCCCATAAAGACAATTGCACTTGAATGTTTATAGCAGCACATTTTACAAACGCAAAGGTGTGGAAACAATCCAAGTGCCCTCCAACACAATAATGAAATAATAAATTGTGATATATATATACACACACACGCACGCACACACTATGGAATACTATTCAGTCATTAAAAAGTTTGAGATTATGTAACCTTTGCAACAACTCTGATGGAACTAAAGTCCTAAGTGAAGTATCACAAGAATGGAAAAACAAACATTACATAAATTCAATCCTAAACTAGAACTAATAGATTAACATCTATATGCTCACATAAGAAAAACCTCAGTGAAATTCAAGGAGGGGTAATAGAATGGGTTGGGCAAATTCCCACTAAATAGGTACATTACATAGGTATTTGGCACACTACCTGGGTGTGGGGAACACCTACAAACTGGATTTGAATCTTACAAATGCAAACTACAGCATCTAACTGTTTATACCTCTATAATAAAATCTGAAATTTGAAAAAAACTACAAACAGCTAAATCCCCATACGCAGATGAGTGTATAAAGAAACTACCGAGCAATAAAAAGAACTAACTAAAAAGAAAAACTGATAAGTGTAATAATCAATTAATTTAACATGCATATCATATTTTGAGTAAATAAAGCAAGTATCAAACAGCAACATAATAGGTATTATTAGATTTAGCTTTTGGAGAACACAAAACTGCAGGGACAGAGAATGGATTTCCAAGGGTTAAGTATGAGAAAATGATTTGACTACAAAGGGGAAGCATGAAGGAGTTTTCTGGTGTGTAGTAATATTCTGTATATTCACCTTGGCAGGGGTTATTCAACTCTACACATTTGTCAAGACTTATATAAGCTATATAACATAAAGAATACATAAGTTTGTTGTACACAAATTATTAAGAATCAGGGTAGGGAAAAAGGAGGGAATCATAATCATGTCTACATTTAAATTCCAAAGGAATGACATCTTTTGACATCATTAGGTCAGATAAAATTGCACATTGTGCTTTTATTGCTTTTATTATCATTCTGGATTCACTTTTATACTTTCCAAGCTGCAAAAACTTAGTGGCATAGATCATTAACTGAAAATCATAAATTAACTCTCTGGCCTTTATTTCTGTCCTCCTGCATTGAGTAGATAATGCATTTCCATGTCTTATATAGTACAAAGTAATTTACTTCAATATGTTAGACAAAACACCTGATAAAAGGAGGAACACAGCCCAGAAAACATTTAAATGCTTCCAAATCTTTGTAAATGAGATGTTTAATAGAGAATTCAGTACACAATTTATTAAGAATAAGAGTAATTCTAGACTGACCAGAAAAGTGGCAATTCTATCTCCTGCATAATAAACTGAGAAATCTGTCATTTTCAGTTTTATTATGAACTCTAAAACTACTTTCCATTATAGTAAGAACTTTCTGCTTAGACTGTTAAAAAGCTTGTCACTCAAGTACTAAGTCTGGCTTTATCAGAGCTTCAGATGCTCTGAAATAAAATTTCCTTATATATGTACATTG
>NW_003852505.1:5052589-5054258 GCF_000181295.1 Otolemur garnettii | reverse complement strand
TCTTTATGGCAAATGACTTTTTTTTCTGGGTTGATACCTAGCAATGAGCTTGCAGGATCAAATGGAAGGTCTACTTTTACTCTTTAAAGATTCTCCGAAAAGGCTATACTAGTTTGCAATCCCACCAACAGTATATTATTCTTCCTTTCTCTCCATGCCCACTCTGGCTTCTTCAGGAGCAAATTTGGGAGTTTATGATGTGGGGCACTCTTGCTGGATTTAGGTCATGTCTCAAGGTGGTTTTGATTTACATTTCTCAGATGATTAGGTATGATGAACATTTTTTTCATGTTTGTTATACATCTATCTTCTTGGGAGAAAATTCTGTTCATGTATCTTGTCTAATTATAAAGAGGATTGTTTATTGGTTTGAATTCTCTGTAGAATTTGGTTCTTAAGCCTTTGTCATATTTGTAACATGTAAATGTCTTCTTCCATTCTGAAGGATGTGTGTTTGCATCCTTCAAAGAGGAAGAGTTGTGCTCTTAGATGTGCAGAGGCTTTTTAGCTTATTCATGTCCCATTGATTTATTTTTGGTATTGCTATAATATACAATAAGATATTATTCACAAAATCTTTTCCCAAGCTGATATCATCAAGAGATTTTCCCACACTCTCTTCTAGAGTATTTATCATTTTGTGTTTCAGACTTAAACTTTATATCCAGTCTGAGTAAATTTTTCAAAGTAGTGAGAGGTGTGGGTCCAGTTTCAGTGTTTTACGTGTAGCTATCCAGTTCTCCAAACACCATTTGTTGAATAGGGATTCTTTTCTCCAGTGGATGCTTCTGTCTGGTTTATTGAAGATTAACCTTAAATCTCAGCTTGACTATTATTGACACATAAGAAGGCTACTGATTTGTGGATATTTCTTTTATATTACAAGATATTCCTATAATTCTTGATCACTTGCAGGAGTCTCATGATTAAATCCCTGGGGTTTTCTAAGTATAAGATCATATCATCAACAAAGAGCAAGAGTTTGACCTCCTCTGTCCTCATTTGGATACCCTAGATATCCTTCTCTTGCCTGATTGCACTGGCTAGAACTTCTGGCACTATGCTGAATAGTAGTGGTGGTAGAGGACATCCTTATCTGTTTCAGGTTCTAAGTGAAAATGCTTCTAATTTTATTTCATTCACTATGATGTTGGCTGTGAGTTTGTCATAGATGATTTCCTTCAGTTTAAGAAATGTCTCATCTATGGCTATTTTTTATTTCAGATTTATATGAGAGTACAAATGATTAGGTTATAGTCTTTGTGTTTCTAAGGTAACATTCAGGTTGCAATTGAGCCCTTCATCCAGGGACTACTAAAAATTTTTATACAGCTAAAGGTTCAAAACTAAAGCAAACAGATAACTTTCAGAATGGGAGAAGATATTTGTATGCTATGAATCTGACAAAGGGCTGATAACTAGAATCTACAGAGAACCAAAATTAACCAATAGGAAAAGAGCAAAAAATCCCATATACAAGTGGGCAAGCAACTTACTTCTCTGAAGAAGACAAATGAATGGCCAAAAACACATGAAAAACATTCATCATCCCGAATCATCAGAGAAATGCATCTCAAAACCATACTGAGATACATGGAGACTAAACCATATCACAAAATCCCAAAGCTGCAGAGGCTGGTATGGATATGGAGAGAAGGAATACTTTTAC
>NW_003852505.1:5048284-5051890 GCF_000181295.1 Otolemur garnettii | reverse complement strand
AGATGTATACCATATATGTATAGACATACATACACACACACATACACACACATGTTTTTAATACATAGCTATATTATATTTGTTAGGATTTAAACCTGAGTATTCATTAATAATATGGGTCTATAGTTTTTGTTATTTATTCCATTCTGCCCTGGTTTGGGTATTACTGTGATATTTGTTTCACAGAAGGAGTTGGGGAGGGCTCATTCTTTCTCCATGTTTTAGAATAGGTTCTGAAATATAGGAATGATCTCTTCTTTGAAATTTTAGTAGAATTCTAGTGTGAAACATCTGGTCCAGGATTTTCTGTTTTCGTTGTTAGAATTTTGGTGCTTGATATTGGTCTGTTCAAGAGTTCTGATACTTTCTGCCTAAGTGCGAGAAGGTGATGTGATTCCAGATATTGGTCCTCACCATTTTCAAATTTCTGAGCATAGAGATTTTTGTCATAGCCAGTGATGATCTTTTATATCTTTGTAGTATCTGTTATTTCCCCTTTTATATTTCTGATTGAGGTTATTAGAGATCTTGCTTTTCTGTTTCTCGTTAATCTAACCAAGGTTTCATCAATTTTATTAATCTTTTCAAAGAAGCAAATTTGTGTTTTGCTAATCTTCTGAACGGTTCTCTTGTTCTGAGTTTTATTTAATTCTGATCTAATTTTGGTTATTTCTTTTCTTCTGCTAGGTTTGGGATTGAATTGCTCCTCCTTTTCCGTCCCCTTGAGATGGTGCATTAGGTTGTTTATTTGAGCTCTGTTTTTTCCATGTGGGCATTTATTGGGATAAATTTCCCTCTAAGGACTGCATATTGCAGTATCCCACAGGTTTTGATACCTGTAGATTCATTATTGTCTTCTTCAAAGAATCTAATGATTTCTTTCTTCACCTCTTCCTTGACCCAGCTGTTTTTCAGATTGAGGTTCTGTAGTTTCCATGATTTTGTGTAGGATGAAGGTTTTTGTTGTAGTTGAGGTCTACTTTTACTGTTATCATCTCAAAAGATACAAGGTACAATTTCTATCTTTTTAATTTGTTGAGATTTGATTTGTACCATAGTATATCATCCATTTTGGAGAATGTTACATGATCTGATGAGAAGAATGTATATTCAGTATTATTGGGATATAATATTCTGTATATGTCTGTTAAGCCCATTTGTTCTAAAGTGATGTTTAAGTCCATTGCTTCTTTGTTTAGTATCTGCTTAGAGGATCTAGCCAGCTCTGTCAGTGGGGTTTTGAAGTCATCTGATATTACAGTGTTGCAGTAGATCATATTATTCAGATCGGTTACGGTTTGTTTTATACAAGGTGGCCATAAAGTTCATGTGCAATTTTAAGTTGCACACTATTTTAAATTGAACACGAACTTTATAGCCGGCCTCTATATAAAATGTGTGTGTGTGTGTGTGTGTGTGTGTGCATAATGGGAGCACTTTAGTTGGGTGCATTGATATTTAGGATCAAAATGTCTTCTTGTTATACTGTTTGTTTGACCAGTATGTAGTGTCCATCTTTATTTTTGTTGGTTTGAATCCCAAGGAATCTGCAAATAAGATGGAGACTCCTGATTTTTTCTGATTTTGATTTACCTAAAATATTGTTTTCTTATTCTACACCCTGAGTCTTATTTCGTCCTTGGAGTTTAGATGTGTTTCCTAAAGACATATATATTTGGCTTATTCCTTTTTATACAGTCAGCCAGCCTGTGCCTCTTCAGTGGGTAATTCATACCATTCATATTTATTGAGAGAATTGATAAGAATGGTGGAATTCTGTTGGTCTGGTTTTGTAGATATCCATTGCTTGGTTTTTATGTCTTGGTCTATTGAGGAGGCTATGCTTTGTTCTTTAGTTTCTAGGTATCTTCACTTTCCTGGTGGTCCATTATGACAATTGGTGTATAGAACAGGCCTGAGTACTCTCTGCAGAGCTTATCTTGGAGTAGTGAATTTCCTCAATGTTTACTTGTCAGTAACAGATTTGATATCTCCATTGAATAAAAAGTCTTATTTTATCAGGATACAGAATCCTGGGCTTAAAGTTACTTTGTGTAACCAGTGTCTTCAGTTTCTGCTGAAAAGTCTGTTGTCACCCTAATGTTTTGCCCTTCGCAGGTAGGATATTGCTTATGAGTGGCTGCTTAAAGAATTTTCTCTTTCATTTTGACTTTGGCCAAGTTAATCACAATGTGTCTAGGAGATGATTTGTTTGAATTGAGTCATCCTAAAATTCTGTAACTGTCTAGTACCTGTATTTGTGGTTCTCTCACAATTTTGGTGTATTTGTCTGCCATAATGTCTTGAAGTAAAGCTTCCATGTTTTTGGAACTCTCTTCTTCTCCTTCAGGAATCCCTGTGATTTGTATGTTTGTGCACACTGTGTAGTCCCATATCCCTCTAAGTGATTGCTCTGGTTTTTCTCTCTTCTTTTCTGCCTCTTTAAATGATTAGGTTAGTTCTGAGTATTTAAATTCTGAGATTCTTTCTTCATGTTCTCTCTGTTGCTGAGCCTCTCTACTATGTTTAGAAATTCCTTGAATTACTCTTTTAATTCCTTAAGGTCTGCTATATCCTAGCTTACTATCTTCAGATACTTGTTGACTTTGTCAGTAATTTGGTTGATTTCTTCAGACAGTTTTGGACTTCTTTTTAAACTTCTTTCTCCAACATATCTTCAATTCCATTCATCTTACTTGCCGTCCATATTCTGAATTTTATTTCTATCATTTTAACAATTTTTTTATGGATGGAAATTTCACTTGTATCTCTCTTAAAATGTCTTAGGGGGGGTGATCTGTTCTGAATTTTCATGTTGCCAGGGTTCTTATGATGATTCCTGTACTGGTGTGTTTTAAATTTATTTATTCATTTTATTGTTGTTTTTTAAGCTAGAATGTTAGGGTTTCTCTAAATCGTGGTTGAGAGATATTCTAGCTGGAATCCATTAGACAGCTCCCAGGCAGCAGTTGGGGCCTGGAAGGCAGGCAGAGCCTGGGTCAACCAAGTGGAGTACATACCTGCTGGCAATAGTGCCATTCAATTATCTTTGGTTTGGGGTGTCAAGTTATGTGAGCTAATGATGGCACCAGATTCCCCAAGGCATAGAGCTCACCACACCTTATCTAGGAATTGTAAATGCCAAACAGCAGCTCCTGTTCCACCAGCTGCTCAGCAGATATTAGGGCTTTTTGGCTGCCTTATCCAGTGGGCTCATATCAGTTTCATATGCCACAAGGACAGGGTTCTTCACTACTTTTTCTTTTTTTTTTTTTTTGTAAGGGGATGTGCATATTATTTTTTTTGTCTGTTCTGCTCTGGGACACTTTTTTTTTTTTTTTTTTTTCTGCAGTTTTTGGCCGGGGCCAGGTTTGAACCCACCACCTCCAGTATATGGGGCCAGCGCCCTACTCCTTGAGCCACAGGCACCACCCTTTCCTTTTTTTATTGTTGGGGATTCATTAATGGTATAAAGAACCAGGTTACATTGATTGCATTTTTTAGGTGAAGTCCCTCTTATAATTGTGGCATGCCCCCAGAAGGTGAGTCACACACCATGACTCCCCTCCTTCCTTCCCTCTCTCTGTTATTCCCTTCCTGTATCCC
>NW_003852505.1:5041430-5048264 GCF_000181295.1 Otolemur garnettii | reverse complement strand
TCCCTCCTTTCCTCTCTCTGCTCTCCCCTTCACCCACCACTCAGCTTGTACTAGGTAATCAACTGTCCTCATATGAGAATTCAGTACATAGGATTCTTGCTTCTACATTCTTGTGATGCTTTACAAAGAAGAATGTGTTCCACTTCCATCCAGATTAATACAAAACATATAAAGTCTCCATCTTTTTAATGGCTAAATAGTATTCCATGGTATACATATACTACAGTGTGTTAATCCATTCCTGGCTGGGCATTTAGGTTGTTTCCACATTTTGGCAATTATAAGTTGAGCTGCGATAAACAGTCTAGTGCAAGTGTCCTTATGGTAAAATAATTTTTTCTACCTGGGTAGATGCCCAGTTATGGGATTGCAGGATCAAATGGGAGGTCTAGCTTGAGTTCTTTGAAGGTTCTCCATACTTCTTTCCAAAAAAGTTGTATTAGTTTGCAGTCCCAACAGCAGTATAAAAGTATTCCCTTCTCTCCACATCCAACCAGCATCTTCAGTTTTCAGATTTTATGATGTGAGCTATTCTTGCTGGGGGTTAGATGATATCTCAGGGTAAATTTGATTTGCATTTCTCTAATATAGGAGATGATGAGCATTTTTTTCATTTGTTTGTTAGCCATTCGTCTGTCTTCTTTAGAGAAGGTTCTATTCATCTCTCTTGCCTATTGATATATGGGATTGTTGGCTTTTTTCATGTGGATTAATTTGAGTTCTCTATAGATCCTAGTTAGCAAGCTTTTGTCTGATTCAAAATTTGCAAATATCCTTTCACATTGTATAGGTTGTCTATTTGCTTTAGTTGTTGTTTCCTTAGCTGTACAGAAGCTTTTCAGTTTAATTAAGTCCCATTTGCTTATTTTTTGTTGTTCTTGCAATTGCCATGGAAGTCTTCTTCATAAAGTCTTTCCCTAGGATGGTATATTCATGTGTTTTTCCAATGCTTTCTTTGAGGATTTTTATCATTTCATGCCTTAAATTTAGGTCTTTTATCCATCTTGAATCAATTTTTGTGAGTGAAGAAAGGTACGGGTCCAGTTTCAATCTTTTACAAGCGGATATACAGTTCTCCCAGCACCATTTATTGAATAAGGAGTCTTTCCCCCAGTGTATGTTCTTCTTCAGTGTATCAAAGATTAGGTGACTATAAGATTTTGGTTTCATTTCCTGGTTTTTTATTAGATTCCAAATGTCTATGTCTCTATTTTTGTGCCAGTACCATGTTGGTTTGGCCATTATGGCCTTGTAGTACAGCCTAGTCTGGTATGCTGATGCCCCAGCTTTGTTTTTGTTACTAAGAACTGCCTTAGGTATATGGGTTTTTTTCTGGTTCCATAGAAAATGAAGTATTTCTTTCCAAGTCTTGACAGTATGATGTTGTAATTTTAATAAGGAAAGCATTGAATCTGTAGATTGCTTTGGGAAGTATAGACGTAGGTTCTCCACTTCTAATCAACAGCCGGGTAACATGAAGTTGCTACATGTTTTGTCATCTGCTGAGTAGATTATTAGAACTATTTAGATACCTAATCTGAGGAGCTGATCTCAAGTTGATAGGCCCCAAGAAGTGAAGTTTTCCATAGCCCTTCTAGAACCTGCCAGAGTAAAGCAGCTGCTTACTATATACTCAGCCTGCTCAGCAAAGATTTTTGACCATTCAGATACTAAAATAGGCTGGCTGATATCAGTTTTAAGGGCCTTGGAGTGTGGAGGTCACTGTGCCAGTTCAATGTCCTATCAAAGTGAGGTAGCAGCTTGTTCTTATGATGACCTGCTCAACAGGGTTTTAAGGCTATTTGGAAATGAAAACTGGCAAGCTGGAATCAGATCCAGAGGCCCCAGGATGTGGAGCTCACCAATCTCCTTCACCAATGTTTAAATGAGCCACTGATTTTTACTGTGTTCTTTCCCACATACAGATTCCCAAAGCTCCCTTTTAGGGCTGCATGGCATGGGAACAGTCTTGTTTTCTCTAAGATGAGTGGAATAGGATAGGGGGCAGGACCTCCAGGAAATACTCTTAGGCCAGGGCAGCTTACTGACAGGAAATTGAGCTGTCCCAACCAAAGTGTCAGCCTCACCCACAACAGATTCAAATGGGAAAATTTCAGCTTGCTTTATGCCTCACAGTATTTCCTAGGGCAGGGTGGCCTCTCCAAACCTATAGGGGTGGAGCTGGGGGAAGAACTTCTACAAGTTTGTTCCAGGTCAGGGGTAGTACACATATGGCAGCCCAAACGACCCCATAAGATGTGGATAAATCTCACCTAGCAGAGGGCTAGCTATTTGAAGCACAGTGTCCTCCTGTGGTGAGAGGTGGGGTGCTCCCAGTTCAGTGGGCCACAGATTGTATAGACCCCCTGAGTTCTTGTCAGATATGATGGGTAGGCAGGGCCCATTTCCCTTCACTTTTCTTATTGGCAAACATTCCTTAAACTCCATCTTAAATTTCAGTTTCCCTGTTCTTGCATAATTTCTTCCTAAGGTGAAACTGCCACTCTGTCTTACTACAGAAGTGACAGTGTGCTGTAATAACAGAATGCCAAGGATGGTAATTTATAAGACTTATTTCTTATACTTTTAGAGGCTGACAAGTCCAAAATCAAAGGGTATGCATCCAGTGAGGGTCTTCTTGCTGCTTTATAGTGTGACAGAAGGGCAGAGAGAAGTCAAAAGAAGGTGTAGGAGAGAGAAAAAATATCAAACTTACAGCCTCAATATCTTTTATAACTGGCATTAGTCCATTTAGGAATGTGGAGCCCTTGTGACATAAACATCTTTCATCAAGCACTACTTCCCAACACTATGGCCTTGAGGATGAAGTTTCCAACACGTTCTTTTAGAGGAACAATATTTAAATTTTATCAAGCCCCCTTGCCTAGTTATTTATTAAAGGGCTAGAAGCCCTTAGTGATTCATTTAATAAGGCCTAGCCCATTTCCTAATAATCTCAGTGTCATACAGAACTATGATTTAGTTTATTATTAAAAGTATTTTGAATCTCATTATATCTCCAGCACCTATGAGAGTGCTGTACATATAATAATAAAAGCTGTATTTATACATAGAGGTTGCCAACAAATTATACACATTTTAAGAAGGGAAAAAACTATATTAAATTTGTAATACTCAAGTCACATTTGACTTCTGCAATTACAAGAGTTGTCCAACATGACTTGCACTAATCTTTTATTATAAGTATATTTCATTACAAATTTATATAGATGTATATGTATGTGGGGGGGAGAGAGAGAGAACAGGTCAAATAATCAATTAAGTATACATGGTTCTGTATCTTCAGGACAGAAAGTTGGTTTTTAAAGGTATTTTTATAATTATTTACTACCAAGAAGATGAAAGCAGTGGACATCATCCCCCAAGCACACTGAGAAATATCTGTAGGTGGTCAGGGAATTAAAAGCAAACAATAACAAATACAGCTATAATTATGTTCCGATACAGGTTATAATAGAGGTTGCAAATCTAGGATCATAGGGTTCTTAGATTCCTTTTCGATTTTTTAACTATCATAAAAACACATTAGATATTTTTAATGAGCATAAGCCTTAAATAACATTGCATTTTACCTATTTTTCTTTAAATGATGCTCACATTCTAATTTTTCCTTTAAAATCCTCTTGGAAATTTGAGCAACTCACAAATGTCAATCTGAATCAATATCCGTGATTGAAACTTTCCTTCCTGAACACTCATTGAGAATTATGCATTTAAGGACTTTTTATAACTTAATATGCATAACCTTGAAGAGTTTCTTCATTTTTTAATTGGTAAAAAAATTTCATAGCCTGTAAAGCAAGATAGGAGTCTATGATATAACTATATATATTTAATAGAGGAAATATGCCATATGTGCACCATTAAGTTGTTTGTGAAATTGCATTAGTGCCATGCCATTAGTGAGCCTATTTCAGATAAATCCATGGTCCTCTCTTGACAAGAAAATTAACAGTTTCATCAATCTACTGGAAGATTTGTAATGACCTTATAAGACAAAGGAAATATCTAGCTTATCAGGAATTGCAAAGAAAATCAAATATGTTTTTCAATAGACTACCAGAGAAATAAATGGGACACTATAATTTCATATTGCTTGATGGATGATAATGGCATGCTTTAGAAATTTTATTAAATTTCATCCATTTATGAGACTAAAAAATCAAAATGTGATATGGGGTAAAGTAGATGATTATAAGAAGAATGATGT
The DNA here is from genome assembly GCF_000181295.1 of Otolemur garnettii. Classification (NCBI taxonomy): domain Eukaryota; kingdom Metazoa; phylum Chordata; class Mammalia; order Primates; family Galagidae; genus Otolemur; species Otolemur garnettii. The sequence continues at coordinate 5,044,033 of NW_003852505.1, read as the reverse complement.
TTGAAAGATGATAACATTTTTAAGTTTTCAAGAAAACTATCAGAACGAAAATCATCATCTGTTTCCATAGCACAAAAAACTGCTAAATTGAAAGCATATTGTTAAATGTTGACAGTATCCATACTGCAAGTATTTCTTTATAAAAATGTCTCATTACTAATTCTAATCTTTTTGCTATTGTTTGAAAAGATAGTTCTCTAACAAAGTATCATCTTTATCTCTCCTATTCAATGCTTTGGACATGATTCATTGTATAACAGTTTGGATAGAGACTATAAATGTAACTTCCCACTATCTTTCTTTCTCTCTTTTTTTCTAACATGTACTATCAGCATATATTGTTTCCATAACAATAAATAAGTCAGAAATAACTTTTTCTGATGTGTCATTATCTCAAGTCATCTAACAGCTTTCCATATTTTTGCAATTGGCATACCACTCTCACTTCAAAATTCGTGTCTTATTACTCATAGATTGACTGAATAAAACTTAATATCACCAATATCTTCTCTGTGTTCACCCTAGCCTGAAGCATCATATACTTCCTCTGAATTTTCACAGTACTTAATGTCTATTTGACTCATAGTATAAATGTTACATGGTATTGTTACTAACAATGTCTTGTATAGACCTTTGTTTTCCAACTTGTGTACCGGCCTAGTCACAGTAACATAAAGTATTAAGCAGACTCCTGAAGTCCCTGAGTCCAGGCCTTAGTTCCTGATTGGCATTCCAAGATCCAACACGGGCCAGAAGGAATCACACCTCACTGAAGACAAGGGCCCAGTCTTGGCAGGATTCACTGTCTGCTGAGGAAGGTTCCCTTGAGTTTTGAATAAACATTAGAGTTATCTAGGTAACACTCACCACAGACTTCATGTGAAAACAGTCTGGCTTCAGAAGTGATTGGCACAGTCCTAGATTCAGTGGGCAAGAAAGGGTGTCCATATCACTTCTCCCTGAACTCCAGAAGCCCAGCACACAGGATGAAGAAAGATATTGAGAGACTTTGTGTGGTAATCCATGGAATTCTTTCATAGTATACCTAAGATCAACAAGATGTTACCACAGCATTAATGAGCTTGGGGCACCCCAAGTGCTAATAAAGCTGTTGTGACCAAAGGCTTACATGACACCACTCAATTTTGTTGAATATCTGGAAAGCCTTCTCAAGAAGTATGGATTCAAAATTCCCCAGACTGTAAGGATAAAGATAAGTACATAACTCTTTAATGCCCAGACATCAACAAAAATCCACAAGCATCAAGAATACATAGGAAAGCATGATTTCACCAAATGAACTAAATAAGGTACCAATGACCAATCTCAGGGTAATAAAGATAAATGACCTTTCAAACAAAGAATTCAATATAGCTATCCTAAAGAAGCTTAGCGAAGTTCAACACAGGTAGGATCACACCTATGGTGCATAATGCAAGGGTACATGTCGAATCTATTAAGTATGGAGTATAAATGTCTTAACACAATAATTAAATAAATGAGATGAGGTATATATTAACCAGTGTAATGTCAAAGCTCCTAATTCTATATGAAATCAGCAGATTGTACCCCATAAGTGCATTAATGTATACATGATCTATGTGCTTATGCTTTAATAAAAAAAACAATTTTAAAAGACAGCACAAAGTAAGTACTCAGAAGCCTATCAGAGAAATTTAACAAAGAAATTGAAATATTTTTTTTAAAAATCAAGCAGACATTCTGTAGCTGCAAAAATACTATTGATAAGCTGGGAAATGTATCAGAGTCTCTCAACAAAGTACTGATCAAGCAGAAGAAAGAATTATTGAGCCTGAAGACGGGCTATTTGAAACTATACATTCAGAAGAAAAAAAATTAAAAAATAGAAAAAATCATCACCACAATGTCTAGAAAATAGCCTCAAAGGGGCAAATCAAAGTGTTATTGGCATTTAACAGGAGGCATAGAGAGAGATTTGGGTAGAAAGTTTAGTCAAATAAATAAAAACAAAACTTCCCAAACCTAAGGGAAATTTGTTATCAAAGGTACAAGAATGTCACAACACCAGGAAGATGCGACCCAAACAAGACCATCACTAGGCATTTAATAATTAAGTTCCTAACAGTCATAGACAAAGAAAAGGTCCTAAATGAAGGAATTAAAAATAAGAACATATAAAGGAGCTCCAACATGTTTGGCAGCAAACTTTTCAGTGGAAAACTCACAGGCCAGGAGAGACTGACATGACATGTTCAGAGCACAGAAAGCAAAACATCTTACTGCTACAACATTATGTACTGCAAAAATATCCTTCAAAAATGAAGAAAATAAGCCTTTTTCAGACAAATCAAAGTGGAAGAATTTCACTAATACCAGACCTGTCCTAGAAGAAACATTAGAAGAATTTTTCCAACATGAAAGAAGAGGATGTTAATGCACAATCAAAAGTCATCTGAAGGTATACAAGTCACTGATCACAGTATGTGCACAAATACAGAATACTCTATTGCTATAAATGTGGTTTATAAAAACTTTTATCTTGTGTAGGAAGATAGAAAAGACAAATATATCAAAAATAACTACAACTTTTTGAAAGAGTGTATAAGATATTAATTTAAACA
>NW_003852505.1:5035178-5037406 GCF_000181295.1 Otolemur garnettii | reverse complement strand
AATGAATCCTACTCAGTTAATGGACACATTCATAGTGCTGACTCAAGCCATGTATCAAAAACATCTGACCCTCTTAATATTTTAAAATAAAAAAGTATGCTACACCCATATAGTGAAATACTAAAATAGTCATTTTCTATAAATTGTGTGTGTGGGGGGGTGGGTATATGTAATAAAAAGATTATTTCTGTGGACCTAGAACAATATTCTAAAAGTTATATACCAAATGTTCACCAACAGTGAATTCAGGAGAGTGAGATTGGACAGAGACGTAGACCTATGGTTTAAATATTGTTTGTTCCCACCAAAACTCATTGAATTTTGGTCATCAATGTGTGGTTTTGGGAGGCGATATCTTTAAGGGGTAATTAGATTAAGATAGATTCTCTTTCACAGGAGATTTGGTTAGTTCTCAGAGGCATGGGTTAATTCCCAAGAGTGGATTCTTTCATATATAAAGTGAGGTTGCTTCTTATGTTTGATCCTTTGGTATGCCTACTGCCCCTTCTGCTTCTCCAACTTGTTTTGATGCAGAAAGAAGTCCACACCAGATACTGAGTAGATGCCAAGTTCAAGATGTTATCTTGAACTATCCAGCAACGAAAATTGTGAGCCAAATATACTTCTTTTTATAAATTACTAAGCCACAGTTATTCTGTGATAGTAATACTAAACAGACTAAGACAAGTAGAGATAACTAAAAGACTTTCATTTTTTATCTTTAAATACATTTGTATATTTAACTGTGTATAGTGGACACAATTTTATAATTAAAACATTAATAAAACTGAGACAAAGGGCCATCTGGCTGATATAAATTAATTGTAAAAATACAACTAAGTTTTATTGATCTCATTGGCTTTTCAGGTAGTGGTTATATTTGTGAACAACAAAGCACTTTTCTGTTTTTGAGACAGAGTTTCATTATGTTGCCCTCAGTAGAGTGCAATGGCATCACAGCTCACAGCAACCTCAAACTCTTAGGCTTAAGCAATTCTCTTGCTTCAGCCTCTCAAGTATCTGGGACTACAGATGCCCACCACAATGTCAGCCTATTTTGTTGTAGCAGTTGTCATTGTAGTTTTTAGCTGGCCCTGGCAAGATTCAAATCCTCCAGCCTCAGTGTATGTGGCCAGTGTCCTACCCATTGAGCTATGGGTGCTGCCCATACAGCAAAGCACTTTTGCAGTTGTTGGTGGTCCTAGTATATTAAAGAACTTTTCAGACTTTTTGGTAATCGTTACATAAGGAGTTTCAAAGTCTCACACTCCATGGTACAGGAAATATGACCAACAGGTGAAAAAGCAGTGAATCAATGGAAATACTCATTTTCAAGCAGTATATTCTTTGGACCAATTTGTCATTTCTAGTCATTTGTTTTGAACAAGCTTTTAACTAATTCAAGTGAAAGTGCCTGGTAGGGGATTTTCAGGATTTTCTCTATAGTGATACACGCACACACATACACATACATATACATACACATTCACACATAGACTGATTTGATGAAGTGCTGTCAGATATGCTAAAATGTAGAGTAAAATGGGTATCATTTTTTATGTGAATGATGATACACAGATAGAAATAAAAACACAAGTTTAACTCAATAGGTGATTGTAATGGAGAAGAATTGGAAGCAATCTAAACATCTATAAATGAATATTTAAATAAAATCACTATGATACATCCAAGTTACATAGCCATAACAAAACAAGGTAAGTCTACATGTACTTCCATAGAAAGTATTCCAAAAGAAATTAGACTTAAAAATGAAAAAGAGGACATTTGAGGGGAGGAGGAAGATGGCCAACTGGAGCCAGCATTCAACAGAAGTTCCCATTCACAGGAAGAGATAATGGCCAGAACGAACCCAATAAAGCTGAAGGTCAAGAACTGAGCTGACAGAGAAGATTGATAACTGCATGTCATCTCTACTCATGCAAGCTGTGACCTACAAGGAAGCAAATTTCAGATACAAAACCCATCCCAAAGAGGATGAGTGTCCATTCCCTCCCCTAAGAGAGTGGCTTGCTGTGGGATCTCTATAAACAAATGGTGAACTGAAGACCTCTTGTCTCACCCCATGGGAGAGTTGCTGGAGGCTAATACTCCTTCTCCAGAGAGACCCTGCTGTGAGCCTGGGCATTCTCTTGCCCAGCATGAAAGTTGAACAGATATTTTCCCTGCCATTTTGAACTCCCAGTCCACCCTTCCCTCCTCTCCTGGCA
>NW_003852505.1:5031764-5034844 GCF_000181295.1 Otolemur garnettii | reverse complement strand
GACAACTCCCAATTCTGTGGACAACCAGAGGGAGCCAGACCTTGTCCTACATAGGTACCACAGGAACAGTGCAGGTCAGGCAGAGGTGTGGTTTCTGAGAGAGTAAAACATTTGATGCTCTGGTTTAGAATAAACTCTGTAGGAAGACTCCCCAGTTTCCATTAAGCACCCCCTGCTAGGAGATGGCAGAGTGTGGAGGCCTGGCTAAGGAGTTACTGACTTCCCTTTGACTCCAGCAGGTACAAATCCCTGGCAATTTTGCTCATTGGAGGGAATTGAGCCAAGCACCACTGGGTTACCAGTGACTGGGTGTGACAGAGGTGAAAGGTGTGGTAGGAGGCAACAGCCCTGACTAACTCTTTTGCTGGGCAGGCCTTTCTGACTCCATGGAGCACTGGAGCAAGTCACCTTGATCTGTCAGTGGACCCCTGCTATGTAGGTGCTGGAGACCAATTGAACTCTCCCCCTTCATCTGTGTTTGTGCTGACCAGAACAATTGGTTTGGAACTCTTGACCTGAGCCAATCACAAGGGGAACCTCCAACGTTGTACCCTGTTTATGTTGTAGTGGGAGGGTCTGATTCTTGTGCCTGTGGGGGATGGGTTGTTGTAGTTGCTTCTATTTCTCCATAGCTGAGATTTCAGTGCAAAGTCACTGATTCAATAGGATTGGATAGAGACTAGCTGAATATAAGACAGACCCACCTAGCCCCTTCCCACCAAGCAGGTCCCCAGAATCTCAGGCTGCAGTACTGAAAGGGACCTTTGTAAAGCTATAGGGGAAAAGTCACAGTCACCAGTCCCAACTATTTGGTAAAGGGCTGGTTAACTACAACTCCAAGAGCCCTCACTCTGATTTCACCTTACCAGCTTCTCTTACTAAATGGTGAAAAATAATCATGGGGCAGAATCAGTGGAAAAACACTGGCAACATAAATGATCAGAGTAGATCAACTCTACCAAGGAATAACAAAGGAGACACAAAAGAAGATCACATTCATAAACAAATGGCTGCGATGTCAGAAATTAGGTTCAGAATTTGGATGCCAAATAAGATTAACAGAATGGAAGTAAGTTGGAATTAGCCATTCAAGGAGTAATTCAAAATTTGTCTCAAAAATTCAAAGAATTCAGGGCAGTACCTGTGGCTCAAAGGAGTGGGGTGCTGGCCCCATATACCAGAGGTAGTGGGTTCAAACCCAGCCCTGGCACCCCCCCCAAAAAAAATACAAGAATTCAAAGACAAAATCTCCAAAGATTTACTCTCAATGATGCAAGAAATTCCATCCCTCAAAATCTGAGAAATACAGTAGAATCCCTCAGTAACAGAATGGAGCAGGCAGAAGAAAGGATCTCTGATATTGAAGACAAAGCTTTTGAATACTCTCTAACACTCAAAGAGGCACAGAAGTGCAGAATAAAAACAGATCATTCTCTGGGAGAGTTGTGGGACCACTCCAAAAGAGTAAAAAAAATGCCTTACAGAAATTCCTAAAGGAGAAGAGGATGTTCCTAAAGGCACAGATGCTCTACTCCAAGATATAATCAAGAGGAACTTCTCAAGCATGGCAAGAGATACTAAAATTCAGATAGCAGACAGTTCCAGAACCCCAGTATGACTCAATCCAAATAAAGCTTCTCCTAGACATCGTGTAACTAGACACATATTATATGAAGGAAAAAATTCTACAAGCAGCCAGATATAAGAAAATCACAATCTACAAGGGGAAGACTATTAGAATGACTGCAGATCTCTCAGCTGAAAGTTTTCAAGCCAGAAGATGATCATCGACCTTTAATCTCCTAAAACAAAACAATTTTCATCCCAGGATCCTGTATTAAGCTAAACTGCATTTTATTTGTGATTGAGAAATCAAATACTTTAATAACATACACATGTTGAAGAAATTTGCCATAACTAAATCAGCTCTCCAGCATATTCTCAGACCCATCCTCCACAATTGCCATCACAATGCTCTACCACCAAAGTAAACTCACCCAGAAATTTTTGAACAGAATCCAACTTATACAGTGGTGAAAGGATTAAAAATGTCCACTGGACATTTGAAAAACATGATACCCAAAACACTACCAGGCTTATCATTTCTCTCAATTAATGTCAATGATTTAAATTGTCCTCTAAAGGAGTACAGGTTGGCTGACTGGATACAAAAACTCAGGTAAGATATCTCCTGCATAAAAGAATCTCATCTTCTTACCTTAAAAGATAAAAACACACTCAGGGTAAAGCGATGGACATCTATAATTCAGGCAAATGGAAATGAGAAAAAAGCAGGGCTTGTAATTTTATTTGAAGATGCAATAGTCTTTAAACCAACAAAGGTAAGGAAAGATAAGGATAGTCACTTCATATTTGTTAAGGGAACCACTAAACATGAAGAGATTTCAATTATTAACATTTACCTACCCAACTAGAATGCTACTCAATTTATAAGGGAGACCCTAACAGACATGAACAATTTCATATCTTCCAGCACCACAATAGTCAGAGGTTTTAACACCCCTTTGGAAGTGTTGGATAGATCCTCCAAAAGAAACTAAACAAACAAATTTTGGACTTAAACTTGACCCTACAACAAATGGACTTAACAGACATCTACAAAACATTTCATCCCAACAGAACCAGATACACATTCCTCTCATCAGCCCATGGAACATCCTCCAGAATTGATCACATCTTAGGTCACAAGTCTAAACTCAGCCAATTTAAAAGAACATAAATTATTTCTTGTATTTTCTCAGAACATCATGGAATAAAAGTCAAACTCCACAACAACAGGAATCTTCATATTCATACAAAGTCATAGAAACTAATCTTATGCTGAATGATATCTGGGCCATACATGAGATTTAGAAGGAAATTACCAAATTTTTGGAACAAAATGATAATGAAGATACAAATTATCAAAACCTGTGGGATATTGCAAAGGCAGTCCTAAGAGTGAAATTTATAGTGTTGCAAGCCTTCCTCAAGAGAAGGGAAAGAGAGGAAGTCAACAACTTAACGGGACATCTCAAGCATCTGGAAAAGGAAAAACATTCCAACACCAGACCCAGCAG
>NW_003852505.1:5026518-5029807 GCF_000181295.1 Otolemur garnettii | reverse complement strand
GTAAATCTTTATAAAATCACATGCAGAAAGCAAGCAGCACATAGAGAGAGGAAGGTTACCATAAGAATAAATTTTTACTTTATGCACAGTGAGGGCTAATCAAGTACAAGACAATTATACCTGTGTTTCTTTTTCTAGAGCTAGGAGAAGAACAAGAAAATTTTTTTGTTTGTTTTTTAGAATTAAAGAAACAGTAGGTATCAAGATCCAGAACAAGATAGGGGCACTCACCAAGGACCAACAAAGGGATTGTTTTTAAAGCAAAGAGTACTAAGCTGTGCATAACCAGGTCTACCCTAGGCCTCTTGATATTAGACAAGAGAAGTCTCCTCTTCATACTTCAGTTTTCTCATCCTGTAATTTCCCCCAAACACAGGCACTGCCTTATTTTTCTTTAGGTCTTTTGTAGACAAACTGCCTGGTACAGAGTAGATGCATTAAAACTACCTTGAATACATGAAGTAGAAAATGAGCAAGTTACATTAAATGATTCCTAGGGTAACTTCCATCTCCAAATTTCTAATATTCAATGAAATATTTGTTGGTGACTTACTATTTATAATGCACTGTGTTGTGCACAATACAAGTGTGAGTTATGACCACTATTTACTAGAACCTTAGAATTTTCTTGGAGAGGCAAATTACCTTGGTGGTTCTCTAGTATTTACTGATAGTCATCTAAATTATCTTTAGTGAAATAATATCTGGAAAGAGCAGCCTAGAAGATTTTCTGGACAAATGAGTCTGTTTGGATTAACAGAGCTTCTTCTCTGTCTTCCTGCCTATTTCCTCCCCTACTTGGAGAACCTAGACTTGCAGTCACCCAACTCTACTCTCCTCATCCTGCAGCTTAACATAGACCACAAAACAAATCCTCTACATCTAAGATACTTAATAAGCAAAAGTCATCTCAGTCTTAAGCTGCTCTTCTCCAAACTTCTGTTCTTACGAAAGAAGGAAAAAGATGAAAAGTTTATATAGTAACCACAAGTGTCACTAAAAGATTTCACTTTATATTTTTGTGATGTTCCAAGATACTGTGTGTAGAAAAGGGGCGGGGCTGTGTCTACTATCTTCTCTGGCCCACAGGCCAAAGCACTTCTCTATCTCCTTCTAGTTGTGTAATGCCTATACTGACTCATTATGTTCTCTCTTGTAGTGTTTCTCAGGTTTCTTAAACAAATGCTTCCTTTTGCTAAATATAAACAGCTAATAAACTTTCTTTACTTTGTATAATAAAACAAGTACATTTTAAATTATTTAAACATAAAATAATTGATACACTTTCTTTAAAGTAGGCATGCATTCTGACACATATCCACTCTTCCAAATCACTGATAATAAAAGATAATAATGGGCAAGTAAATGACAATAGGCCCTCTCTGTCCACACACATCTATAACTTGGAGTTTACCTTACAAACACAGTGTAACCTAATTATGTGTACTCGTACATTAATCTGAAAAAAAAAAAAACAGGAACAACATATCCTCTTATGGTAAGAATCACTTCTAACGTAGACATTAAATAAGTGATAAAACCATTGTATGAGACATATAGCACATGTTCTAGGAATTTAAAAAAGAAAACTTTACCTTGACTGGCCATGAAAGGCTTCAGAAAAAGGGATGAATATGAGTTAGACTTTGATAGATGGGTAGGATAACAACAAGTAGAAGATAGAGGTGTAAGCAAGGAAGCAGATGAAAGTCCAAAATGTATGTAGCAAACATCAAGATGAATTTATCTTGAGTAGACAAATTTCTTCTGAAAGCATAGTTGGAAACAAGGTTGACCAAGAGGTAAAAGTCAGAAGCTAGAATAATTGTGTTGAATCTTTTTCTTTCTTTTGGTCTAAAATTTCTGAAGGAAACTATATACATCCATAAATAACATAAACACACAATACTGATTCTGACATGGGATCATGTGGGAGGTTGAAAGGGAATATGTACAGTCTTGGGACTCATAAGATAATCTATTTTGAAGAAGCTATGTTATTTGTATTAAACAAAAAAAAGATGATAAATGCAAACCCTCTTCTCCTTGCACCATACTACTGTTCTAGTCTAGAACATCTTGAATACTCTTTTCAAGAGTGAAATTAGAATTCAAATTATATTCCTTTGTTTACTAATTTAACAAATGTTTAGTCAACCTTCTTCATAGCTGCATAGTATTCCATGGTATACATATAACGCATTTTGTTAATCTACTCATGGTGTTGATTCCCTGTCCTTGTGATTATGAATTGCCCATAATATTTGAAATAAAAATAATAAAAATTAAAATTAAAATTAAAAAAATACATATACTTACAGAGCAACTTTTTTATGACAGATATTTGCTAGATACCAGGGACATAAATTTAAAGAAATAAAGTGGCAGATTTTTCTCTGAGTTCTCAGCATTTATGGTATAGTGAAGAACATAAAAATTAATTTAATAAACCCACACTTAAATATTTTGAGTGGAATCATATGAAATTACCAATACTTAACAGTTTGGGGCCTATATACAGAGCAGTTTCATGAGTCAACTTAATACAATGATACAATGTAAAGGAAGGATATAACAACTGAAGGAAAAGTAGAGGGAATAATTAGAGCTTGTAACAAGGGAACCCCATTTTTTTGTGTGGTGACAGGCTTTCTTTGAAAAAATGATGATTGAACTTATATCTGAATGATAAGTGGTCCTCAAATAGTCGAAGTAGAGGGACGTTTGAATGTCCCAGACCAAGTGAAGAATCAACAGGGTAGAAAAGTCATTGGTTTCCAAGATGTCTTCCTTTTCCTTTAGATAAGGCTAGTAAGTCAAAAAGCTTCTTGGTAGTGTTAAGTAAAAAAGCCATATTGATTGGTTCCTGGCTGCTAGAAGTTATCTCAGCCTACCTATCTTGGCATCTGATCCTTTAGCCTAGGGAAAAACCCGCCAGATGCTGGCTATGACTTTGTTTTCCATGTCCCAACTTCCTGGTGCCTGCTAACCTGTGATCCTACCTACCAGATCAGAAGAGCCCATTGGCCCCACAGCCCTACTGCTGCCTCTAAGGTCCTGCTCAGATGACCTGCTTTTGCCCTTCCCCAAGTCTCACTTCAGAGGCTCATATGCCAGAGCGGGAGGCTCTGCTTTTGTGTCTTCAGAGCTTCTACCAAGCCTAAGACACTGCTAGGAGATTTCAATACTACACCTAGGCTTCAACATCCCAGCCAAGATCATCCACCATAGGAATTTCTCCAAAGTTTGATACCCCACCAAGCTCTACCCAAACTTCAACTGCCAGTAC
>NW_003852505.1:5025043-5026498 GCF_000181295.1 Otolemur garnettii | reverse complement strand
AAACAGCATGTGAAAAAATTTATTGTCAACATCACATCCTACCTATTTTTCTTTATTTTTCTTTTCTGCCATATCACTACCACTGCAAGGTCTGCTACATTTGCTTTCTTTGCCAATCTTCTCACTGACAACTTGTCAAACCCTTTTCTCAGTTTTAGCTCCATGTAAACTGTCAGTAAAGTCTCTTTAAAAATGTTTCAGGCCATCATTAGTATGCAGAAAAATTAGAAGCAGAACAATATTCCCAGATGTTCAACAAATGATGTAAAGAGAGAGGGTCTACACAGTACTTTAGGTATGAAGTCAGCCATGATTAATATCTACTGAGTTGAAGTGAGAAATATTTGGAATGGAAGTAGTGAGCTGAACACAGTGTTGAAGATTAAATTTTGGTCACCCAGGCAACAACGCTAAGAGGAAATCCTTCACTTTTATTGAATTAGCAAACAATGTATCTACAGAAGGAAGAAAAGCCCATCCTTACATAAATAATAAAGTTGTTAAATGAAATAGACTTTGGTTTGGAGCCAAACAGATCTAGATTTGAATCTATATGTATGATCAGCTGTGTAAGGATGAATAACCTACTTAACCTCTCTGAGCCTCATTTTCTTCATCTATAAAAGGGAGGGAATAATACCTAAGTAATAAGATTGCCATGTAGATTAGAAATAGTCATATCAAATGACTATCATAGAGGCTGAAACATATCAATTGCCCATTATTATTATTTACAACAGGTCAGATGAAGCCTGTTGAGGTATTTAGCTCATTTGAGTAAATATAAGGGCATTTTGTGTTACTGAAAGGAAAGTCTTGTCCAAGTGTAGCACTGAGTGCTTTCCATGCATCATTTTGTTTAACAGTCACAACAATCTTTATGAAATAGATATTATTATTTTCTGCTGCTTTTTTATAATCAGGAAAATGATATTCACAGAGGCTAATTTAATTGCTAGTAACAAAGTATTAAAGACAAGATTGAAAGCCAAATTTGGCTTATACTAAAGCTAAATATATGTTATTAAACATTATAGTATGTTTCTATTTTATCTATACACTGCTGAAAGAAGTCAAAGAAATGGAATTCCACTATTCTACAACTTCAATTCATTTAGTGAATTTTACATAATCTATTAAAAATTACGGGTTTGAAAAATTTAATTAGATATGATATTTCAAGATGGCAAGTTAAACTACAATTCAAATGCTTAGATTTCTGGAAATATTTGACCTTAATCAACTCCTTCACAATTCTCTATATTAGAGACAAAATATTTTGAAGGGTAATAACATTGAGCTGTAAAGAAGTCTTGATTTGTTCTGACAACAAATGATAAGAAATTAATTGTAACCGATGTGTTCTGAAATAACACTAGCTTAGCTATTAGAAGAAACAGAAACAAATAGAAATATAACAAAATGTTAAAAATACTTGAGGCCAATAAATCTTCA
>NW_003852505.1:5022827-5024258 GCF_000181295.1 Otolemur garnettii | reverse complement strand
GAATGCAAATATTGTAACCTAATTTTCTTTGTACCCTCAATTAACCTGAAACAATAAAAAAAATCAAAAAGTGTATTTAAATAGTAATTATCTTTGTACCTCTCTGGAACTTTCTGCAGATATATCTGAGACTGCCTAAAAGTCAGAAAGTCCTCCAAGGGTTTCCTTGCCTAACTGTAACAGTGTTAAGGTAGTCCCTGAATATGTATCCTGACCTAAGGAGCACATGGAATTCATCATTTTTCTATTATCTGAACTCCTATGACCACAGGAAAAGTATAAGAAATGGTTTTAATTTTTATAGGAGAGAAAGAATAGATGGCACAACTTTGGAAATATGAGGTAGAGAGGGTGATGATCAATGAGTTTATATCTGAAAAATACAACTTAAGTGCAGTATGTATGTAAACTCTCTTAACAAAATATTTTCTTTCTGTGAATCCTTTAAATCAGTGTTTCTCAACAGGGATGTTTTTGTCCTGTTCCCCAAAGAACATTTGGTGATGGCTGGAAATATTTTTAGTTCATAGGAACTCATAATGTTAAGGGTATTATTGTCATCAAGTGGATATAGGTCAGGGATGCTATTAAACAGCCTATAATACACAGGTCAATCCCCCTACCCTAATAAACAATTATCTGGACCAAAATGATACTAATCCTAAGAATCTCTGTTTTAAATTATACTCAATATGACTATCAACAAGACTATGATAGCATCCTTTAAAACAAAATAACAAATTTTCATAGCTCTCTAGATTTCATGTCATAGATTACTCAAAGTTTATCTTCCTTCCATCGCTTTTTACCTCCTAATTTTTCCAGTCTGGTCAGTCTCAGTTTTAACTTGACTTTGAATCTCAGTTCTCAATTTCTATATGTCCGTTCCAACTGGAGACCTGATTTCAAACTGTTTCTTTTGTCAGAAAAAAAAAAAAAGTGCTCAGAATGTTTCTTCTAATACTGTTCCTGTATTCTTCTATATTTCAGCTTAGGCAGGATATATTCTTCTCCTGGCTTTCAGACCAGTATGTCCCTGCCAGAGCTTGCAATCAACAGTAGAGTCAGAAATACTGACTGCCAACTGGAAATGCATTATAAATAACCAACATCTCATAGTAAATCAAGACTTTGCATTTTCTTATAGTGGTAAAATAAAGGAATGAACAAAGTAAGAGTTAAGACATAGACCTTTATTCAGCATAAACATTCAATTAAATCAATTCAGTAGAACTCCCTTGTGAAGCTGGTGTTTGGATAAAGGGGTAGCACACACATCCTACCAAGTTAAACATGCTGTATCATGCTCTTACTATAAAAAGTCATCTTATTTTGGGAACAGGTTTTGATCCATGATATATCCAATAGTCTACTATAACAAACTGTTAAAACAGGTATTCTTTATATTACTGGAGCGTAAGGTACAGTACT
>NW_003852505.1:5020008-5022807 GCF_000181295.1 Otolemur garnettii | reverse complement strand
AGGCTCCTTGAAAAGATAAACAAAATTGATAGCTCTCTTGCTACATTAACCAGGAATGGAACAAAAAGGACCAAGTGAAACTAAATCAGAAATAAAAAAAGTGGTGGGGCGAGGTGGCTCACACCTGTAATTCCAGCACTGTGGGAGGCTGAGGTGGGAAAATTGCTTAAGCTCAGGAGTTCAAAACCAGCCTGAGCCAGAGTGAGACCATGAAGAAAAGAAAGAAAGGAAGGAAGGAAGGAAGGAAGGAAGGAAGGAAGGAAGGAAGGAAAGAGAGAGAAAAGAAATTACTCAGGCATAGTAATAAGTGCATATAGTCCCAGCTACTTGGGAGACTGAGGCAGGAGGATCACTCAAGCCTGGGAGTTTGAAGTTGTACTGAGTTATGACAACTTCACTGTACTGCAGCCCAGGTGAAAGAATGAAACTCAGTCCATAAAAAAAGAGAGAAATGAAAAAGCAAATACACAAAGTACTCAATAAAAAAATATAGCTGTACATTAAAAAAAATGTATATCCCAGTCAGGTGGCCTTTAACCCTGGAATGAAAAAATTGGTTCAAAATATGCAAATCCATAAATATAATTAATTTTCCACATAAATAGAAGCAAAAAAAAAAAGATCTTATGATCCTACTAATAGATACAGGAAAAAATTTGACCAAATTCAGCATCTTTTTCTGACAGGAATATTTAAGAAAATAGTCATAGATGGCACATTTCTGAAGTTGACAGAAGCCATCTACTACAAACTCACTGTTAATATCATACTAAATGGAGTAAAACTGAAGGCATTTCTGCTTGCAGCTGGAGCCAGGCATGGATGTCCTCTACCGCCAGTACTATTCAACACAGTGGTGAAAATCTTAGTCAATGCAATCAGGCAAGAGAAAGGTATCAATGGTATCCAACTGGGGACAGAGGAGGTCAAACACTCATTCTTTGCTGATGATATAATCTCATACATGGAAAACCCTAGGGACCCAATCACGAGACTCCTGGAAGTGATCAAGAAATACAGTAACATCTCAGGATATAAAATCAATGTCCACAAATCAGTAGCCTTCATATATGGTAACAAACAGTCAAGCTAAGAATCACATCAAGGACATGATATCCTTCACAGTAGCTTCAAAGAAAATGAAATACCTGGGAATAAACCTACAAAGGAGGTAAAAGATCTCTACAGAGAGAACTATGAAACCCTGAGAAAAGAAGTAGCAGAAGATGTTAGGAAATGGAAGAGTATGCCACGCTCATGTCTGGGAGGAATCAACATTGTTAAAATGTCCATACAACCCAAAGTGATCTACAGATTCAATGTAATCCTCATCAAAGGACCAATGTCATACTCTAAAGAAGTTGAAAAACTAGTTCTTCATTTCATATGGAACTAGGGGGGAAAAAAAGCAATAGCCAACACATTTCTTAGAAATAAAAACAAATCTGGAAGTACGATGTTACTGGACTTCAGATTATACTACAAGTCTACAGTGATTAAAATAGCATGGTACTGCAATGAATTTATGACTAAGTTCCCAAGGCAATTACAGCAACAACAAAAATAAATAAATAGGACTTGATCAAATTAGAAAGCTTTCACACATCAAAGGAAATATCAACAGACTAAATAGACAACCTACAGAACAGGAGAAAATATTTGCATGTTTTACATCAAATAAAGGTCTAATAACCAGAATATACAAAGTACTCATGCAAATAAGCAAGGACAAGTAAAACAATGGGCAAAAGGCATGAAGAGATGCTTTTCAAAAGAAGACAAACATTAATGGCCAATAAACATATGAAAAATGTTCAAAAGTCAGTAATTATTGGAGAAATACAAATAAAAATCATAATGAGAGATCATCTTTCCACAGTTAGAATGGCTTTTGTTAAAAAGTCCAAAAACAATAGATGCTGGCATGGATACAGAGAAAAAGGAAATATGTCCTCTGTTGGTGGAACTGCAAACTGGTACAACCTCTGGAAAACAGTATGAAGATTCTCAAAGAATTATAGGTAGACATACCATTGATCCAACAATTCCACTTTGGGATACTTACCCGAAGCAAAAAAAAAAAAAAAAGACATTTTATGAAAAGGATACCTGTACTTGAAGGTTTATAGCAGCACAGTTTACAATTGCAAAGATATCGAAATAACCCAAGAGCCCATCAGTACCTGAAAGAATGCACAAAATGTGGCATATATATATATATATATGTGTGTGTGCATATATGCACTATATATATGCACATACTATGGAATACTACATAGCCACAAATAAGGATGACTTTAAGGCCTTTTTCAACAATTTGGATGGAACTGGAAATCATTATGCCAAGTAAAGTATCTATAGAATGGAAAAACAAATAGCCCACGTACTTGCTATTAAATTGGAACTAACTGATGGACACGCATATGCACAAAGGTTAGTGAAACTCAGTGGAAAGTCATTCAGGGGAGAAGGGAAAGGGGGGTATGGGTGAAATCCTACCTAACCAGTATAAGTAACACTGTCTGGTTGATGGATACATTATAACCTTGACTCACTTGTGACAAAATCGATACATGTATCCAAAAACATTTGTAACACCACAGTATAATGATATAAAAAAGTTAAAAAAAAAAAAAACAGGTTCCTAGGCTTAAGGACTCTGAGGACGAATGTCTAATGGCAAAGAATAGTTACAGCAATGACTAAATGGCTAAGCTAGGGCAGAATCAATATCAATAACAATGGAGACATTCCTGCACACAGTCATAAGCAGAAAATATTGTTAGAATCATCTGTTCT
>NW_003852505.1:4994975-5019540 GCF_000181295.1 Otolemur garnettii | reverse complement strand
AAAAGATTTAAAAACCGCAATACTAAAAAGACACTGCAAAGCAGTGTCTATCACAGTGTTGTTCAACAATGGAGCTACAGTGTGGTCACAGTGTCAATGGTGATTCACACATATCAATCAAGAAAGCATTTATTAACATGTCCATTTTGACTTACTATCCAATAGTATACTTGAAAAGCATCTAGATCTAAGCCCTTGACAGTTCAACATCCACTGGTACATATTCTTAGATGTTGATTGCATCTCACTTTGGGCCATGTTTCCACATATTTCCTTCAACCGAGAATTTTTAACACACACAGCACACAAATAATGACACAAACATTTATTGTATGTATTATGTCCTAGAGCAGCAGTTCTCAACCTACGGGTTGCGACCCCTTTGGAGGTCTCTGGCACATCAGATATTTACATTATGATTCATAACAGTAGCAAAATTACAGTTATGAAGTAGCAATGAAAAATGATTTTATGGTTGGGGGTCACCACAACATGAGGAACTATATTAAAGAGTTGCAGCATTAGGAAGGTTGAGAACCACTGTCCTAGAGATTTGCTTTTGTATTGCATTCAATCCTCGTAACACCTTTATTAATTAGATGCTTTCATTTCTATTTCACATATTAGAATATTGAGGTTCAGAGAAGTTACAAAATTTGTTCAATATCACACATCCAGTAGTGTCTAAACCAGGATTTGAATCTAAGTATGGCTTTGTATAATATGTCACATTGTTTAGACCACAGCAGCACTATATAGAAAGGTGTACCTTATACCTAAGTGACTTCTGTAAAGCTTCAGAGCACAGAGACTCAAATAATCACAAGTCACTTTAGAAAGGCATAAAACTAACCTTTCGTTAATACATTACTCAAAAACTAAAGGGCCCTCTCCTGAAATTGCTTAGGATATATACTCTATCTCAATCCTCTGCTTTTTGAGGATAATAATAAATGTAGCATTGGAAAAATCATATTGTTCTTAGTAGCCAAAAATTTCCTTTAGCAAAATACCTACTTATAGGATGGAGAAAGGTGTAGGTGTTAAGGGTGTGGGTGTGAGTAGGGTTGGAAGGCCCAGATAAAAAATAAAAAGTGAAAAAGAAAAACCCTACAAGGCTCATGACTCAAGTATTATTGGATGTTTACTGAGATGCTAAGAAGATCAGATTAGGCAAACTATAGGTTTACTTTGGTAACTGGGAAGGAAAACTTGGAGATAATGGAATTACTCAGGCAATGGAAAATATTTAGAAGTTGAGAAGGGACACTAAGAAAGGGGCTTCAAGGGAGATGGGAGGGAAACCAGGCCTGCTGAACAGTAAGTCTGGAGGGCCCATAGAATGTGGGTATGAAGTGACCTAGGTAACCAATGACTAATAAAAAGAGACAATCAGTGACCAATAGAAAAGAGCAATGATGCCTGGAGGCATAGAGAGCCTAATGAAAGACTTACAACCAATTTCCAACAGAGTATTATGCTGCTGCAAACCTTTTGTTTCCATCTCTCACCTTTTCTCCTTCTGGAAAGGGACCCACTTCCAACTCCCTTTGGAAGTGCTCTAAACTTTCTCTTTGTTCTTCTTAAATAAAATCTCCCTTTGTTACCCTGAAACTTGTGTAAGTTACTTTTACTTTCTATCCCTACTGCCAGGGCATTCCAGTTTCATTTTCAGTTTCCACTCACACTTCCTTTTGGTTACCACTATGCCTTAGTTGAATTTTCTAGCTCAATGAGTATTCAAAATCAGGTCAGCTAGGTTTGGGGAATTGGGGCCTCCAACCCCAAACAAAGGTCTTTGTGAAGGAAGAGGACAAAAGTGGTATGTGAGGAAGGGCAAGGGGATTGCCAAGTAGAAGGTTTAAGAAGAGAACAGAAAACTTTCCTGAGTGATTTTGGACTAAATGTGCTGTGTGGTATAAAAATAATTTTCTTCATCAACAGAACAGCAGCAGCAATGCTTAATAATAATAGCTGCTAACATTTACATGTATTTATTGCTTACTTTATATTCATCTCTTAACATGCATTATTTCATTTGATCTTTATTACAACTCTACATATTATCATTTTCATTATACCCACTTGACTATAAGAAAACTGAGGTTTAAAGAGGTAAAATAACTTTGCCCAAAGTCACAGTAAGAAGTAGGGGAATCAAGATGCATACTCTAATCTCCCTGCTTGCAAACCTCATACTAAAATGGTTAAAAAATAATCCAAGTAACAGGGAACAGGAAGAGGTAGGAGCAAACCAGGCATTTCTGCTTTTTCCACTTTCCCCTACAGTATCTCTAACTCTGTTTCAGAAAACCTTGTAAGGCAGTACTAGAGATCGATTTGTCTTGCATTCAACAAAAAGCAAGCAATCTCATTTCTGAAAAGTTTGCTTGGTGGCCACTTCTCAATCCTCACTCTCGTTGAAACCCTTCACAAATAAAGCAAGATACCTTTGCGGAAAACTGTATATAAATAGATAAGTAACTGACATTATAAATTTATTTGCACCAGATACATAAAGAATTCATTAGCATATTTGTTTTCCTCTGTAGAAACAACTAGCCACTGAGTTCCTGTTGCTTTTGCAACAGTGATTCAGAGAATACTGACTCTAAAAAGAACAAGAAATAAACCATAGCTCTTCAGAGTCAGTTAGCATTTACATTTCAAAGCTACAAAACTTAGAAGTTGGTTAACAGAAAGGGATCACCAACTATGTCACCAGAAGCAATGAACAGTTTAGCTGAAGATGACATTGAAAATAATCATGGAAATTAATTTGTCTGAATGAGCCATTCAAACTTGTGAATTCTGAACTTTAAATTGAATTCTAATCTTTGAGTTAAGGGTTTGCTGTTAATTTGTAAACAGTTTAGGTTTTTCTTTAAAGCTTGTAAAATTGGTGAGATCAGACATAGCCCAATAGAAGATCACTTAAATAATTAGTGGAAAAAATAAATGCATGTATTAAATGTCTGTTGAAATTCTTAGCCTCAACGTACAAAAGAAAACCCTTAAGATATTTTCCCCTTCCACAGACATAGCTAAAAGTTACACGTAGGAGCACTTTTTGTAGACACATATAAATGATCCAGACAGCTAAAAATATCACAATAGAAGAGATGAATAGTCAAGAATGAGGATCATAGTTTTTTTTTAAGGGCTGAGTATATACATAGAGCTGTTCTAGTCTAATCCCCCCATTTTACAGTTGAGGAAACAGTTGATCAGAGATTAAGATAATTCTTTATCTTAGTCCATTGGATTGTTGCAACAAAACTTCATAGACTGGGTAGCTTATAAACAACATAATTTGGAGCGGCGCCTGTGGCTCAAAGGAGTAGGGTGCTAGCCCCATATGCCAAAGGTGGTGGGTTCAAACCCAGCCCCGGCCAAAAACTGCAAAAAAATAAAATAAAATAAACAACAAAATTTGATTCCTCAAAGTTCTGAAGAATAAGAAGTCTAAGATCAAGCTGTCAGCAGATTCAATGTTTGGTGAGGTCCTGTTTCCTGGTGTCTTCTCCTGGTGTTTTCACATGGTATAAATGGCAATGCACCTCTCTGGTGTCCCTTTTATTATAAGGGTACTAATCCCATCTACAAGGGCTCTGCCTTCATGACCTAATTTCTTTGCAATAGCCCCACCTCCTAACAAGGTCGCATTAATGATTAGGTTCAACATATAACTGTTGGTTAGAAACAAACATCAGGACAGCATTCTCCAATGATCACATAGCTAGATAGTGCCGGTGATATGTGATATATAAGAGGGAAAGCAGCAAGAATTATATACGAAAAATCAGGCAGAAATGAGGGAGTGGAAAGAGTATATGAAACACTGGAAAAAGTTAACTCATGTGAGATTTCATAGGACTAGTTAAGGAATTTAGATTTTTAACTTAAAAGCTTTGGGAAACTAATGTTTTGAATCAGAAAAACAACATGATTAGATTTATATTTTAGAAAAAATTCCTTGGAAGAAGTTGAAAACCATATTGCAAAAGACTTAACTCAAAAAAATAGGGTTAATTGAAATGCTATTTTGCCACATACCTAAACCTACACATATACATATAAAAAACAATAAACAACCCTTGAGGAAGAAACCCAAGATAAAAGAATGGAGAGACAACAAAGGATACAGAGATAAAGAAAAGGGAATGCTGCTACAATTTGTTAATGAGGTAATGGTATACTCAACTGCCATTTGTGTTGGGGGCAGGGGGAAAGTGTCAAAGAGAAAGGATAATATATAGCACAAAATGGTTAAATGCATGGACACTGGGCCAGGCGGCCTTGGTTCAGATCTTGGGATTTTATACTCTTCTTACTTGAGCTCTCTGTGCTTCAGGTTATTCTTTTTTTATTCTGTACAATATGCACAATTACAGTGCCTATTTCATAGTTTATTTTAATGATTCATAAATCGAATTTTGTAAAACACTACAAACAATACTGGTACTGGTAAGTACTATATAAGTGTTTGATATAATTTTGAAAAGATTTATATTTCTGTCTTAAGTCATCAGAAATATTACCATTTATTAAATTAAAATTTTCTCTTAAAGGCAAAAATATGGAAAATATGAGTGAATAGCATGTATATAGTAGATATGTTAATTTTATCTGCCAGCATTCTTTCCTTGAAGTAACCGTTTCATAAATGGTTCTAGAGGGACTGTTAAATCACAATACCTAACCCTTCCTTAAATGTATGAACGGACATGTGATCTATTTTCTTACTCAAAGATCGGGCCCATGATTCAGGCATGAGTAATCTGAGTCCCCTCATAACCTTACTATATACACATTGGGAAGTGAGAGAGAAACTCTTTCTTTATGAGTTACAAACTATAAAGCTTTAGGTTTAGTTTTCTTGCCACAGAGAGAAAACTTTTGCTAAAATGATGCTGATGCACAGACAGAAATATTGCCTAAGATACATCAGAACTCTACCCTTAGGCTTCCCCTTTATATAAGCCTATTCTTTTTTTGTTTAAACTACCTCGAATTGGGTTATTGTTTCTTTAACCACCGAGTCCTGATTAATACAATATAGTTGAAGCAAATGTTCAGGGTGATTTCTTAAAGAATTCTTGACCTTAATAAATTTGTATAAGTTTACATATGATATAGATATCCATGGAATACAGAGATAAGACATCAGAATGGGACAATCAATCAAAATGTCATAAGAGAAAAATTAGACAAATTTATTAATAGACAAAAGCTATTCAGACTCAGATATTATAGAAGACAGACAAACAGGAGAGGACTAACTTGAGAAAGAAGAACAGATATGTACCAAGCAGAATAAAAGAACTTAATGGAAAATGAAGTTTAGCAACAATTTCTAGAGATAATCTGGTATTAGAGATTGCTGAAAAGAATAGAGAGAGGTAAAATTTTACACGTTTATAGTGTATTAAGAAATGTAAGTTACTCAAGGCTTGATTGATCCACTCAATGACACGTTGAAACAAAATGAAAGTCAACTTAAGCATAGGTCAGGCAACATTACTGTATGAAAAAAACAAGATACTACAGGGCTAAAAGAGTTAAATAATATGTGAAAATATCAGAAAAGCCTCCTAGAGTTAGGTCACCAGGATTTTGTCTCTAACAGTGGTACCAAAGGAAAGAGACATGCAAACACAAGTAGGACTTGATAAATTGTCACCTGCAAAAGGTTATAGAACTGTTAATGCACCTAATGACCTCTCACAGGCCTGCTATGGATATAGCACTTGAAAATTGCCTGCTAACAACCTGTTCACTTAAGAAAAAAAGAATTCAAAAAAGGTTTCCAAATGGCATATGGTTAGTAGCTCCTGATTCAACCTCTGCAGCTTAGTCAAAAAGGAAGAAAAGGAATAACAAGGCCATGTTAGATGAAGATTGAAATACAACTATTATCAGATTTTTGGACATATTTCTCCCAAACCATAAATTTAAGAAACCAATTTAAAAGTGAGAAAAGTAAAAAAAGAGGAAGACCAAAGATAGATACGATTATCCTAACTAGGCCTCTATCCTTCCTTCCCTCCCTCTCCTGCTGTGTCTCTCTCTCACTCTCTCTTTCTCTCTCACACTGACTCCACTACATCACCATTTACTCACAGAAGATTAACTTTCCTTTTATTTCACATAAAACAGAAACCAACAGTAATAACATGGAATCTCTGATATTTTATGATCACTATTTTTGCAATGTTTTTGTACTCACATCCATCTTTTACTTCTACCTTATTATAATGAAAGAGGCACTACTTTTGTTCCAAACTAATATCTCCACTTATGCTTTATATCCCATTATCTCTCATTTGCTCAGAAAACTTACGTTGATTCTTCCCTTTCTTCTCTTTGGTCTTCAACCTCTCTATATCTACTATTTCCTTTCCATCAGCATTTAAGTACATTCAATTTTTCCCATTACAAACAGAACTTCTAATCTCCAGCTGCTGCTTTATCTCTCTCCTCGAGATCACAATCAAAATTCTTATAAGGACTATCTACAATGTTTAACTCTATTTCTAATCTATGCTCAGTATCCCTAACAACTGAAATTTTTTTTATACCAGTGATCCACAAAAAAAAAAAAAAAAAAATCTCTCACCAAGAACACCAAGGAGTTCTTTATATTAAATGCATGAATATTTCTCAGACATTATCATACTTTTCACATCAGAAGCATTTGAGGAATACTTGTTCCCAGAAATACTCTCTTCTTTCAGTTTCCCTGGTACCCTTCTTTGCAGGGATTGTCTTCCTCCTCCATCTGGTATCCATCAGGATTCTGTGCTGGGACCTCTTTTAAAAATATTTCACTACATTTTCAGATACTTGGAAATCTTGTCCATTCTCATGATTTTAATTGGCTATTTGGGTGTAGAAATAGGCATCTCAATCACTACTTATCTAGAAACACAGGTCCTGTGTTTTAAAAATCTCATCTCTGAGCAACTCTTAACATTTTTAACTGTTTATGTAGGACTTCCATAGGCTATAGTGTACACCAGGCATCCCAAATTCAATATGTACAAATCAGAACTTTTAATTCTATCTCCAAACCCAGTTCTCTGAGTATTATATAACCTCATATGTTATTCTATCTATTCAGCAGCCTAAAACCAAAACCAGAATTTATCCCTAAGGCCATGCTTTCTCCCCTCCCCTCATGAAAGTCCATTTAATTATAAAGTTATTATTTTGGTAAATATTTTGTTTAAAATCACACTTCCATATTTTGTAATAAAATGTATATCCTACAGAATGACAGGTCTCACATGATCTCTCTCATATGTGGAAGCTAAATATGAAAAAAAAAAAAAAAAAACATGGAGACAAAGAGTAGAATGATGGTTACCAGAGGCTGGGAAGGGCAGAATGGAGGGGGAAATAAAAATAGGGATGGCTAAAATATCCACAAAAATGTAGTTAGACAGAAGGAACAATTTTTTTAAAAATGTATATTCTAAACTTGCTAATTAAGTTGATTGCCAATGCTGGCCAATCAGAATTTCCTGACATTTGTCAGTCAAATTAGTCCCCCTGTTTTTGTTTAATGAAAGAAACAATCTTTGCAGCAAATTCCCCATAATATTCCATTAATTAATGAGATACACATGTATAACACCAAGAAAGCTCAAATTATTTGCATAAAACAGTACACTGCACACAATGACAAAAGACAAGTTCAGCCTAATCACCTATGCTGTTACAGCAATAGAGTTTGCTTACAGACTTATTAATAGCCAATTCCATCAACTTCACCTCCAGCATTTCCAAAATTTGTCCAATCCACTCCATCTACACAGCTACCACTCTAGCCCAATCACCATATTTGTGTGTGTGTGTATGTGTGCTTGGACTCCTGTAGAATCTCCCAATGACTTGTTTTATGCCTTTAATTTTGTCTTCTAACGTTGATTCTCTACAAAGCAGCCAGAGTAAATCTTCCCAGAGAGAAAATCATATCACACTACTCCACTGCTTCAAATATTTCAATGGCTTACCATTGGACCTGGAATAATACTCAAATCCCTTGACATAGTCTAGGTGATCTCTGTTTATCCTTCAACTTCATATCTTTGGTGTCCTCCATTCCCTACATACAAACTATGAAGAGATTATTTTTCTCCAAATATTTTTGATTTGCATTTGGTCAAATTTATAGATGTGGAACCTGTGGATGTAGAAGGCCAACTATATTTTCTCATTATTCTTGAGATTTCTTTCGGTTGCTGTGAAGATTTAAAAGAAAATAGAAGCACTATTGCCAAAAAAAAATTACATGCATTACTTTAAGGACAATCGGAAACTTGAGAATTTAATTTAACTATAACTGCATGCCAACTGTAGGACTTTCTTTCCCCCCCAAATTTTCTATGCTATTCTTCCTTTGAATATATGAAAAAAAACTGAATATTCATGAAATTCTAAGGTTATCTAATACTATGTTTCCTCACTGTACTGTGATCTCCAGAGCAGTAGCTGTATTATTCACCATGGCATGTATAATGCCTCATATACTGCCTGACACAAAGTTCCTTATATATCATTGTCCAATCATTCTTTCAGGTTAAGTGGCTATCAATATATAAGAGAAGGCTAAATCAGCTATCTCGCCGATTTAGTAAACATATTTAGCTATATCTTTATCATTATACAGATACTGCTCAATTTATGATATCCTGATAAACCTATCAGAAATTAAAAATATCTAACTCAAAAATGATTTTTAAATGTATCTAATCTACTGAATGAACATCATAGCTGAGTCTTGCCTATTTTAAAAGTGGTCAGAACACTTACAGTAGCCTACAGTTGGACAAAATCATCTGGCAACATAACATGCTATAGAGTATGGGTTGTTTATCCCTGTGATCACATGCCTGACTGGGAGCTGCGGCTGGCTGTCACTGCCCAGCCTCACCAGAGAGTACTGTATACAGGTTGACCAAGGCCAAAATTCAAAATCTGAAGTACAGTTTCTATTGAATGCATATCACTTTCCCACCATCGTAAATTTGAAGAATTTTAAGTCAAACCAAATCATAAGCTGTGGACTTCTGTACTCATCAAATGGCCAAATGATTTCTATTTTCTATAGACGGTCACTAAATTATGACCAAACTATTTACCTAGAAGTTTTCTTTTCTACATTTTAATGTTGTCTCATGTTCACGAATATTTTCTAGGTATCATAGAGATTGCTAATAAATGTTCCCTAGTATCCATTCTTTCCTTCTCAGTTTGAGCTGGGGACACAGCTACTAAACTACAAACTAGACTTCCCAGTATCCCTGAAATTAACTATGGCTGGTTTACTACAGTTTTGGCAACAGGATATGGGCAGAAGTGCAGTGTGCAGCTCAAGGTTATCTTCTTATGGACAAAGCTACTTGCCCCGGACTACCTTGGACTATTCTGTGAAATAGAAAATTACTTATCTCAAACTGGAACCCACTATGTTTTGGACTTTTTTATTTAACAGCTTAGTCTTTTTTTTTTTTCTAATCAATGGACTAGATCCCCCTTACATAACAAGAAATAGTAAAAAGTCAAAAAATGTTATCTCGCCTAGAGACTAATTTCAATTTAACTGTACTTTGAATTGGCTTGAAATACATTAGGATTGACATACAAATATTTAGCAGTTCAGAATATGTATACTCAGTGCTTAAGACTGTATTATATAGTATCTAATGGAGGTTTACTATATCAAGTTATTGGCTGCTTGGCTTTTTATGATTATTTTAAGTAGATCTCCCTAACAATAGTTTTTACCAAACTGTTTCCAAAAGACCACTAAAACTCCTCAAGAAGTAAATAGACACTGTGTGTTTGGCAATAACCCATGCTTAGATGCACATGTGTAAAACAGGTGGGATAGTGATATTGAGAAAAGAGAGCCCTAATGTCACATTTGAGAAACTCTTAATTAAGTAGTTTATTGACTATAAGATTTCTTATAGGCTTTAACATGTGTTAATATCTGGCTAGCTTATTATTTTTATTGCCATAGTCTAATGAACAGTCATTAGAGGGTAGATATGATATTGGAAAATCTACTAAAACATTGTCACAAGCTAATTTAAACTTATTTAAAAGAAGAACACACTCTCTAGTTTACACTTCCATTACTAAACATCCCACTTCTACTCTTTTTGCAAATTTATGTTACCTGCTTAGTTCATAAAATCATTTAAATTTATAAACTCTGGTTTAAACAAATAATTATATATATATATTTTATCTTTCAGTCTAGACGCCTTTACTTGTATTGAGCCATGTCAACTTATTTCCAAGGAAATTCTCTGAGAACCATTAGTGTTTATTAAACTGTTACTTCTGCAATACCACCAGATATTACAGAGTAAGAAGGTTTATAAAGCAAGATAAATTCACCATAGATATTTAACTAGTCTCCATTGTCAAGACAAGTAGGCAGAGAGGTATGCGTTATCAGGGGAAATTCTCTTTTATACTGGGTAAATCAGGGCGACCTCACAGTTCAGAGGTCACCATGGAACCAGAATCTTACTGTGCATGCAGATCTCCCATGAGCCTCTCTGACAACCCATTGTAGGGGATGTGGACTTAAATGTAGATTTAAGCTAATTACATGATAATTAGCCTTAAAGCTAATTTTGCTAGGCTAAAGAGTCTTCTATACCCCTTTGTATTGCATGCTAAGTTCTGATTTGTAGATTAGTATGATATTATTTCCAGCCCAGGTATGACAACTATTGTGGGACAAAATTAAGGTAGGCAACACAAAGATGGAGACCTGGGGGGCTGGGGGCCATGACCTTGTTCTCCTTCACTAGGAAAGCTAGATTTCTAGCAATCTAACAGTAATCCTTATCTCAAATAAAAAGATGTTTTTCTGAATAAAATTTTTTGGCACTAAAAATAATAACTACCTTGCTTTGTTATGAAGGAATAAAAGGAAAAGTTCCTTGTGATAGCTTTCCATATCATCAGATTTGCCTCAGATTGCTATTGCTTCAAAATCATAAATTCCAACGAAGCAAGCTAGTTAGAATTTGATAATATAATAAAACTGCCTTTGGGGAATTACAGAAGGAGGTTGAAGAGAAGAAAAGTACTCAGCCTAGTCAATGAAGCTTAGATATTTGTGATTTCCATCCCACTTAATAAACTTTAAACAAAGATATTATGGTATTTGTTGTCATTTATATTAAGTAGGCTAGAAAATTACATGTTCCAATTATATGCCTTAGAGCAGAGTGATTGCTATGAATCTGTGCTCTTAGCCATTATTGATCAGAAACACTTCTGCAAAAACACAAGACAATCAAAAAATGCTGTGCCAGTGAGGCCATTTACACAAGACAAGAAAATGATACCACTTGTGTTACTCTCTTTATAGTCAATGAGGGTGTTCCTATTTCTTTTCTGACTTTCATTTCCACATTTTACAAAAATAAAAATGAACTAACTTCTCAAACTAGTTGAGAGAAAACAGCCTTTGGGAGTAGAGCCCTTAAGTACATTTTAGAGCTCATTATGGTTGGTAATGACATGAAAAGGCACTGTAGTAAATCCACAATCCACTGCTGGGAACTTCCTCCCATCCTGAGAACCACACGGTGATTGCTCACCAAACCAACCGATTTGTTCTTTTCAACCAGTCTCTACAATTTAGAGACTTCTTCGGTGCAACTTAATGATTGGTTACTTACTCACCCTTAGAAAACGTCTAGATCTCTCCCCATATAGTTCATTGCAAAAGTTATATTATATGTGAATTATAATTATCTAAGGCATAGATAATGTGCTTGCTTATAACAAGTGCTATCAGTATTGCTGTTCATCTTTTCTTTAAAGAAATTCAAAATGACCATATATGCACAGACTGAAAAAAATTGTTTTCAATACCTAAACAACATAAACCACCCACTATGCTCCTTTCCATCAATAAGTTGGTTGAGAGAAATTATATAAAGAATGTAGTTTATTTTCAGGTCGTATTCTTCAACCCTCTGAGATACCATTCCAACATAGTAAATGGGCTTGAACTATGAAACAATTAGTTAAGATTTATGTCACCTGTCTGATAGTATAAATGCAAAATCGCTCTTATTGAAATTAATGACTTAAAAAAAATGATCATTGTGAGTATGAGGTACCAAAGCTGCATATGTGTATACATGCTGTCAAATGAACAGGGTGAAAACTAGAACCTTGATAACTATTTCATGTACCCTTGAGTTTTGCAATTTCATCATTCTAACAACTTGCTTTTTCTGTTCAATTGTGATGTTTTAAAGAGGTCCCATTTGTAATCATTTCCAGCAGTATTTAAACAGCAGGCATTAATAGGTGCTCCAAAAAAGGCAGAAAATTGAAGTCAGGGAGGTCTGGTAATAAAGACTAGGCAAACTACCCTGACATAAGTAGAATAAGGTATTATAAGAGGTGGAAAAGGAAGATAGCATGTCAGCACATAATAGGTAAAGATCTAGTTAGGGTCACCTCATTGCACAACTCCAAGGGGTAGCAGCCACATCACAGTCAGCACAGTTGTGGCCCCTAGAGTTTGAAGTGTATGGTTTGCTTAGTCATATACGTGTGACAGTCCCAGCATCCAAGCAGATAGTGTTGGAGAAATTAGGGAGCTCTTGACATGGGGAATGAAATTCTAGGTCTGGATTCTAGTCTTAGGAAATAAATTATGACCAAAAAATGTAAGAATAGAATGAGATTATGTGGCAAAGGATCAAGTGAAAGAGAAAATATAGTCCTAGTTATGGGTATTAGAGAAAAAGGCAGGGACCTACTTTATCATAGGAAATAAGGAGAGAAAGGGCCTAGTCATATTACAAAAGAGGCAAGAATAGCTTGCTGTTGAACTATTGTTACATAAATTCTTTTTTGGAGAGAATAGAACTATTGCTAGAATTGGGGATAATTTAAAACTGCTGATAGTAGGTGATGGTTAATCTGTTCTATGCCAATGACATGAATTTCCAAACAGAGGAGAGAAGAGGAGAGGGGAGGAGAGGGGAGGGAATATGGAGAGGAGAGGGGGAAAGGAAATGAGGGAGAAAGAAAGATCTGAGTGATTAAAAGAATCTTCCCCATATGAATTATTTCAAGTTTCTTATCTATAAAAACCCACACATCCCTACACTTAATCTAGTATCTTGTTCACTGTAGAAATATTTTAAGTTGAAGTACTCCTCATTAATATAACTTGTTACCTGAAGAGAGATGATGTTTGGGGCTTTTTATTTCATACAAGTTACTAGAGTATTTACACACCCAAGAAAGGTCTATAGTCACTAGAAGAGTACATAGGCAAAGGTTCTCCCCCCCCAATTATCATATACCCTATGTATATATTTAAAATTTATTTGCAGAAAAGTATTGAAATAAATCTAGAACATTTAAGAACTTTTAATTCTTGTTCAGAGAACTTTGTACACGTTATATTAAAGTAAGCACATTCTGCATTAAAAAGGTTTTTCTCTGTGGGGGATGATGAACATTCTTATGCATTGCTAAGTCAGGACCCAGAAAAGTCAGTTTTGATCATTCATGCTTAAAGATGGTGCCATTGGGACGTGAAAGAAAGGTGATTTCATTAAGGAAATGAATAAAGTGAATAATTTTTCTGAGGATTAGGGATAAGGATTTGGAAATTTAATTTTAGGTATGCTGAATTTGAAGTGACATAGCATAAAGAAAGGCAGCTTATAACAGTAGTCAAACACTTAGAGCACCTGAGTTCAAATCCTGGTTTTACCACTTACCATTTTATGCAAACTTGTGAAACTGCTCAAATTTGTAACCTAGTCTGTATAATGGAGAAAATGATAACACCTATTGCTTATGGTTGATGAGAGAAGCAAGAGTTAATACATTCAAAGCACATGGAGCAGTGCCTGGTAGTGCTCAGTTAAAAATTTGTCTTCTTGTTATTGGTATTGCTTTTGTTGTTTCTGTTCATGTTGTTGCTATCTTTAAGGGGAAATACCAGCAGATATTTATAAAAGTGGAAAGAGATTTGGATCTGGAGATACAGGTTTGATATGGCACTGGTAACTTTTAGGATTATAGATTTAGTAGTATGGTGAGAAGAAATAACATTTAATCCCTAGTTTAAATGTTGTTAAACTAGGGATTGAGGGGTTAAGGAGGCTCTGAGTGGTGACCATAGAGTGTCAATTTATAAAAAGAGGTTTAGTTGTAAAAGGAAGGGAAGAAACAAGGAGGAATACAGAAAGAGCTTCAGGATCATGTTAAAAAAAAAATTCAAAAGGGAAACCTGAAGGAGAATGCATCATCTGCTAGTTATCATTTCAGTGAGTTCCATCTGCACGCTTACTTAGCTCAGGTAAGAAATTTTTCCTCTTCCTCCTATTTGCCCCTTTATACAATCAGTTATAATGACTCAGCAGTTTTCAAACACAATTATTTTCCCAACTCCTCCTTCTTATTGTGTGCTCCAAAAAGCCTCCTTGTTTTGTTAATGAGCTTCTCCCTCCTCAAACTGTGTAAAGAGAGGCC
The DNA here is from genome assembly GCF_000181295.1 of Otolemur garnettii. Classification (NCBI taxonomy): domain Eukaryota; kingdom Metazoa; phylum Chordata; class Mammalia; order Primates; family Galagidae; genus Otolemur; species Otolemur garnettii. The sequence continues at coordinate 5,004,996 of NW_003852505.1, read as the reverse complement.
ATGTAATTTTCACAGAGGGCACAATTGTCCTCAAAGAGAGAACAAACAAAGGTTCTAATTTCCTCTGCATCTGGACTCAGCATGCTTTTTTTGATGATCTACTCCCAGAAGTAAATTTTCCACTGTGGCCTCTAATTTTGTGTATAAGATTCTTCTCAAGGTTACAATCAGGTTGCAGGTGCAAAAAAAAAAAAAAAAAATTCTAAATGGAATCTATGCTCATCAAACTATCTCTGCCTTTTCTTATTTACTTATATCTATTTTTCTTTTACTATAGAAAATAGGTAATGTGACAGTACAGGCAGCTGTAGTCATGACAAGGAGAAAGCTGGCTGGTAGTTTCAGGGCAGTTTTCATTAGGTTAAAATAATGCCTTAGTGGAATTTTTCTTAGTCCAAGGTCTGGCCCTTAATTCTGTTGTCTATAAAACTATAATTCACCCAAATTATGATTCACCAAGTCACAGAAGACTGATTTAGGAATGAAAATATGACTATGTTGTATTATAACAAGGTGTATACTTATTTCTAGTGACTTTCCTGTCTCAACATCAAGGCATCTTAAATATCAAATGTGTAATGTCTGGTGAACATGATATGAGTAAAATACAGGTCTTTACATTTGGAGTGTGACAGAAAACAAGCTTGATTTAAAATTTAGACTCCATGTACCTGCATCCAGGGACTCTGTTTCAGTAGATCTATGCTAGCACCCAGAAACCTGCATTATAAAAAGCACTGGATTGTTCTGAAGCAAGAGATCCATGAGAATCACTGACTTTAAAAGGCAAGCTAATCTCATTATTTACCTTTTTCCAAAACACTCTGTAAGATGCGGTACTGCTGATCAAGTTTTCTTTACATAATTAATTTCAACCATGGTGTAGAGATAGATTTTTGCTTACCTCAGTCATGAATATAAAACTTTTTTTCTGATCACAAGATCTATCTATAAAGCCTGAGGGTTTTTTTTTTTCTTTTGAGGTTTACACCAACACTTAGAACATTTCAAAGTAAAATGCATTTTTAGAGAGAACTTAGAAATTCAGTGTGAGTCTTTTCATTGCTTGAGAATTTTATTTAGCCTAATTCTATTCTAGTGACTGCCAAATGCTCGCAGCATGGCTGATTTCCAGTCCGTACCCTCCTTAGACTAAAATATCTTATTTTTGATCATTTTCCCTGCATGATTGCTTCTACTTGATAGGTTAAATCTGGCTTTCTTGTCTGCTTATATTCTTAACCTCTCCCAGAGAGGTTATTGTTTGGAATCTCAATGATGTTCACAACATTTTCTCCTCTACTATCACTTCAAATTTAATTAAGATGCCATTTAACTTCTTTTCAAAGTCATTAATGAAGACATTAGCCAAACGCAGACATAACACCATCCCTCTGCAAATAGAAATAATGTCATGTAGCAAACAAGGCTCATGTTTCAATTGCTTCATCTCCATTTCAAGGTTTCCACAAATAAAGGGCCACTCATCGGTAACAAATATTTACAAAAAAATTATTAAAACCAAGAGACCATACATATTCAGCACACAGAACTAATGATCCACAAATCAAAATTCAAACAAATGTTTATCACCAAACCAAATAATGAAGTTTTGTGGGGATGTGTTATGATGATCCAACTAACTCCTTTTCACTGGATCTTATAATTCCCATAAAATTTGTTATGTTGACATATATAGTCTTTCCCTAATTTTGTTGCTCTCATTCAACTTTAATTATAGTAATTTAATTTTTACTATACAGAAATTTTTTATAGATCAAACGTACTATTTTATCTTTATGATTTCTAATTTCCTCACCATGCTTATAAGAATCTTCCTCAAGACATCATATTTCCATTAATTTATATTTTAATTTACATTTCCTTTACTTTTACATACATAAACATTTGATTCTATAAGAAATGAGACAACAATCCAAAAACTACTATTTATTGAGAATTTACTAGGCCCAGCACCTATAGCTCAGTGGCTAGGGTGCCAGCCACATACACCAAAGCTGGCAGGTTCATATCCAGCCCAGGCCTGCCAAACAACAATGACAACTACAATCACACACACACACACACAAAAATAGCTGGGTGTTGTGGTGGGCACCTGTCATCCCAGCTACTTGGGAGGCTGAGGCAAGAGAATAGCTCAAGCCCAAGAGTTTGAGGTTGCTGTGAGCTGAGACGCCATAGCACTCTACTGAGGGTGACATAGTAAGACTCTCTCTCAAAAAAAAAAGAATTTACTATGTGCTAGGAACTTACATTATTTCATTATGATGTATTACTGTTCCATTATACAGATAATGAAACTAATATTCAGAGAGCATGAGCAAATTGATGAAAGTCGTACTAGTAGCTAGTAAATGGAAGACTGTTTAACGTCAAGTCCCATGCTTAATCACTACTTTAAACTAGAGAGCTGTGATAATAAATTACAATGGATGCTGAATTTTTACAATTTTGGCATCTGTCAATATGATCATATGCTTTATTTTTCTTTTCAGAACTGTTATTACTATTGTGAATGTCATTAGATTTCCTAAAACTGAACTGTCTTGCAACCCTGGAACAAAACCTTTTTTTTTTTTTTTTTTTTTCATTTTTTCAGACAGAATCTAACTCTTTCACCCAGGCTACAGTGCAGTGGTGTAATGATAGTTCACTGCAATCTCAAACTCTTCAGCTCAAGTGATCCTCCTGCTTCAGCCTCCAAAGTATCTCAGTATACAGAAATAAACCACTATACCTGGCTATTTCATTTATTTATTTATTTGTAGAGACTGAGTCATACTGTTTTTCTCAGGCTGGTCTCACTCCTGGCCTCAAGCAATGTTCCCACTTTCATCTCCCAAAGTGCTAAAATTACTGACATGGTGGGCCATGAGCCACCCATGTCAGGCTTCATTATGTGTATGAACATTTTTAAGCAACTGGGTTTTCTGCATTTTCATTTAAATCCATTTCTAGTTTTACTACTTTATGGTAGTAAGAATTTGATTTATAATGTTTGTATTCACATGAATTCATTGAGGCTTGCTTATAATCTCCTCAATTTTGATAAAAGTAACATGGTTACTATTTCTGTATAACAAATTATCACACATTCAGCCACTTCACACAGCAATTTATTATTTCACAGTTTCCATGGATCAGGATCTAAGCACAGGCAGCTCAGCTAGTTCTCTGTTTAGAGTGTCATAGTGTTTAATGTTTGTCAGGCTGAGCTCTTATTGGGGAATTCTAGGAAGACTCAGCTTCCTGGATCATTAAGATTGCTGTCAGAATTCAGTTCTTTGCAGTTGTAAGACTGAGATCCCCATTTCCTTACTTATTGTCATTCTTGTCACATGGCCTCTTCCATCTCTAAAGCAGCAATGGAGCAGTCAAGTCCTTCTCATCCTTCAAATCTTTTTGACTTCTATTGATCTTTCTGGCTCTTCTACCACATCTCTCTGACAGTAACCAGAGAAGTGTCACTGCTTTCAAGGGTTCATGTGACTGGGTTGAGCACACTGGCATAATACAGGATAATTTCTTTATTTTAAAGTTCATACCTACTTTTATCTGCACTCTCTTTCACCAAGTAACATAACATATTGACAGGTTCCAAGGATAAGGTTATGGACTTTTTGTGAATCCATTTTACTTTCTATAGTTGCTTACATTAAAAAGATATCTGAGTTTGCAGAATATAAAATCGAATACTTGTCTAATTATATCAGAGTGATTGTGTTATTTCAAACATAATATTCTTATTTATTACCTACTGGCTCTCTCAATGACTGAGATTTATCAGTGGAAATATTCTGTTTCTATTTCTCTTTGTATTTCCAAAAGGTTGTAATTGTAAGCTCATAGCCTTTAAAATAATATATCAGAACCATTCTAAGTGCTTTACAGGTACCATTTCATTTAATGCTTACAACAACACTGTGAGGTATATGTTTTTATCATCCCATTTCACATATGAGAAAATTGATAAAAATGGAGGTTAAGTAATTTGTCTAAGGTCACATAGCTAATTGGTGATAGATTCAGGGTTTAAACCCAGTATGTCTGTCTAGATTTAGAGTACATGCTCTTAACTGTCATATGCCTATGCTTTACATATGCATCATTGTGATTATATAATCTTCATCTTTCAATTAAAGTTGCATAAAGATATTTATCATCACTATGGAATGTGCATCATGTTCAAATGACTGTGTTTTTTCTATACTCAATGTTATTACTTTGAAATCAACTTAGCTTGAAGTAAAAATGTAATCATTGCCTTTTTGCAATAGAAATAAACCATTTCAACAGTGGTGAACCTAGACAGTAAGATGTATCTCCTATTATAAATCAGGTATATAGGATGAGGATTTCTGGAAACGATTTCTTCATTTAGGAAATGGACTAACTATAGTGACTATAGCTACTTTTAAAGTATTAAATAAGTATGCATGTGAAAGTTTTAAAAGTAGTTGGTATGTAGCAATGTTTAATAATTATTAATGATGGTGATGATGATGAAAACACAAATGATATCCTTAAATCCATAAAGGGTGCAGAATGAGCCCAGGCAGAAAGTGGAAAAGAGAAATAATAAAGATAAAATAAACCTTGCGCAAAGGACTGAGAATTTCTGTATTAAGCATCAGATGCTCCTGATCAGAAATGGGAATATTAATATAGTAACTTAATGTGTTAGTTAAACAAAAACTCTAAATAGTCTTAAATAAGCTGAAAAACAAGGTTACAAAATAGCACAAAACTTGTGATATATCACATGTAAAATAAAGATTTAATATGATCCAGCTTCTACTGAATAAAAGGAATTATGAGGGTTGTCTTAGGGGACAATGTCTTTAGTTTCTGATTGTCATGTAATATGTATACAAAGCTCTTGTAATAAGAAAAGTATATAAAATATATTTTATTATAAAAATTATATGTGACATATCTATAATGATAAAACTATATGATAAAGAAGCATTTGATGAATAGGGCTCTGATTTGTGTCACACACTGAAAAATCAAACATACCACTGACAAGTAGTTAGAAACAATATTTCTACATCATAGTGCTGATCTTTTTCTATTTTAATATCTCCCTCTCTTATCCCCGTCCCATTATGCATCCTGTTATGTCATCTTCATAAAATTTTTCTCACTCAACAAATTTCAAAATAGATACCACATCCCACTCATCTTGGAATTGACCATTGGTACTGAAACAGAATCTGGTACTTAATATTATTTTAACACATTAGGACATTTTCTAAATATAATTAATTTCATTAATTATCTTGTATACTGCCAAAAAGTATGGAAATATTAACACAGTCACACAGAAGAAATCTGTCATTTATAGAAAAATATATTTGATAGTTACATCCAGAGTCAGTTTCATTCTGAATTATATGTCCCATAGAAGCCACATTTTTTGTTTTGTTTTGTTTTATTTTGAGACAAAGTCTCAAGCTGTTGCCCGGGGTAGAGTGCCATGGTGTCACTGCTCACAGCAACCTCAAACTCTTGGGCTTAAGTGATTCTCTTGCCTCAGCCTCCCAAGTAGCTGGGACTACAGACACCTGCCACAATGCCTAGCTATTTTTTGGTTGTAGTTGTAATTGTTGTTTGCAGGCCTGGGCTGGATTCGAACCTTCCAGCTCTGATGTATGTGGCCGGCGCCCTAGCCTTTTTAGCTACAGGTGCTGAGCCAGAAGCAATGTTTTATATTTTTTCTTTTGAGTAAGAAATAGTATTTAGAAAACCATAAAGTCAATGGCATCTCCTTCCATGATTCACATCACATAACTCTGATTTCATCTGAGCATTTATCTAACAGCTTGTGTGAATTCAAAACCTTTTTGTATAAGAAATTGACAAGATACATACTTATGTAATTATAAACTAGTAAATAATATGTAAAATAATGAAATTCCATGGCAATTAGTGGACAGAAGATACGTCTGGTTGGGAAAATCAAGGATGGCTCCATGGAGAAAGTAGCATTTTAATTAGACATTGACATATAGGTAGAATCTAGATATGCTGTGATGGGAAATAAAGGCATTCCAAGTGTAGAGAATAGCAAATTTATAGAGGCAAAGGAACATAAGAAATTTATGAAAAAAAATATGAGGAGTTTGACTACACACGGTGGCTCATGCCTATAATCCTAGCACTTTGGGAAGCGGAGGTGAAAGGATCACTGGAGTCCAGGAGTTTGAGGTTGCAGTGAACTATGCTGACACCACTGCATTCTAGCATGGCCAAGAAAGTGGGATTCTGTCTCAGAAATATATATATGTGCAAAGGACTGTGTGTGTGTGTATATGTATGTATGTATGCGTATATATAAATATATATATATATACATATGTATATGTATATATATGTAGTTCAATTATTTAAAACTCATAGAGACCATAGATAAAATGGTCAGGAGTATGCACTTTACAAAACATTGAAAGAGACTATCAATTTTTAAGTAGTATGGCACAATCAGATCTAGCGACAGAATATACTATAGATTAAAAATAAGGAGCTCTCCATTGAAGGGTATATTGCTACTGTTAAGGGAATGAGAAATGAGGGGCAGAATGAGTGTAGTGGCCATGGGATGGAAGAAAATAGAAAGATATGTAAGAGCTATTTCAGAGATGAAACCAATAATATTTGGTACCTAATATTATCTTAGGAATGAAATGAAGGAAAGAATTAATTATTGTGACTAAGCCTCTATTCAGAAAATACTAGTACCATTAAACGACAACAGAGAATACAAAAAAATGAAAAATTCTGGGAGAGATAATAGTGGGCTCCATCACTATCATATCCTCTTCCCTTGTTCCATAGATATTTGAATAATATTCTCATGTTTTGATTGCCTATCATTGCCAAATGAAAAATGTTTTATAAATATGATATTTATGAAATAAAGTGTTCTCTCAGAATTAAGCAAAAATTAAAATAGATCAGAAAAAGTATACAGTCTCCCAAAGATAAGACTCCCAGAACAGGAAGAGTATATAAATTGTTGGAATACAAGAATATGTCTAATGGATGACTGTCATTCAAAGAGATGTTTAGTAGTCAAGAAGCATAAAAACCATTTAGTGAGGCAGGGAAACATTAACTTTCTAGAGAAAAGGGAACTTTGCCATTGAAATATGAAAACTCCCATACAATTTTTAAGGGTATTCCTGTGATGAAATAAATATATAAATATATCCTATCTTGATACTTTGACCATTTCAGTTCAATTAATTTTTCATCATCATTCCATACCCACGAAGCAACCCTGTGAATATGAATTGATTGTAATTGATATCTAACAGGTTTTTTTTTTTCTCTGTCCGTATATCACTAGTTTTTGGTGAAGCACCTTCTCCCCCTACCTAACCTCATATCACCCCAATTTATCATTCTTAATCCATGGGGTTTCAAGAGATTAATTCTACTCTCTTTTTGCAAGAATGGACACCGACTTAACTGATTCATGTCTGGTTAATGACAGTATTTCCTTTGCCTGGCTACAGTGATTGGTTCAGGGATGAGCATGAAATATAAGTTTGACCAATGAAACCCTGTTTAGGACTTTGGCTAGACTCTTGGGAAAGAAGTTATTGCTTCTAGAATCACGGACTATATAATGAATGTGAGCCTATAATTGCCAGTGCATACCCTGGCCTGGGAATGAAGCCAATGCAGATGAAGAGAGGATTTAGTGCTGAGGATACTATTTGAAGCACTGGACCTACCCGTGAACTTTTAATTCATGCTAGCCAATACATTCTCTATCTTAGATAATTCTATCTCCACTTCTAGATCTATCTTAACAACTATTGATTTTTATAATTCTTCTTAAATTTTAGGTTAGAAAATGAAGGTGGAAAACATTTCTATATGTTTTTCAAGACTTCTTAAAAAAAGATTGCTCATTGTGTAATGTTAGCAATAGTGCCTTATATAAGGATCCAGGCAGTGAGTTCCTTGCAGAATTTTAATTTTAAGATCTAAAAATGTTACTTTCTCAAGACAAAATTTGTTTTTATTTTATGTAATGAGATAAATATCTGTATAACATGATTTACTATTCTTTATTCCTTGGCTTCCAGGGAGTTCACCAAATTGCATGTTCAAAATGTGGTATTATCTCATCTACAGGTTCTGGATTATGTATCTTTCTTTATTCTAATGCAGCAGTTCTCAACCTGTGGGTCGTGACCCACAGGAACTGTATTAAAGGCTCGTGGCATTATGAAGGTTGAGAACCACTGTTCAATGGTTTCTATACTTTCCTTTAAAAAATGTATTTGCTCTCTTTTAAAAATAATATCGCAAACCTCTTTGATTATATTTTAAAGGCAATGAAGTATGAAATATATATTAAATATTTACTCTAGGGTTCATTTTAGCTCTGGAAATCTCAATAATGTATTGTAAGTACATATAAAAAATCTCATGTTGACCTGTAATTTCCTTGACTGAGAGAGAACTACAGATTGCTGGATGTAAAAAGACTTCACAGGCCTTCTCTTCTAAGTACCTTTATTTTGCATATACAGATTAATTTATTTTCTCAAAGATATATAACTATTTATAAGCAGATCAGGGATTAGCACTCGGATTATCTAAAACCTAATTCCCAATCCACTATTTTTAATATCTAGTCAATCATATCCAAAAGTGAAGGCTTTTTTTTTTTTTCCAAAAAGAATTTTAATAGATAATCATAGTCAGGAAGCCTATTTCCTGTCTTGGTTCCTATCAGTAGACACTGCTATGCCTAGCAATAAGTCTCTATTTCCGTTCTAAATTGCTTATGATGTGTTTCATGTCTTATAATGCATGAATACATTCTAATAAAAAATTCAATAGTTTGGGCCATCATATTGTATCAGCCTCTTCTTTAAATAATGGGGTTCTTTCTTTTTGTTTATAAAGATCCCTTCACCCCTGATGGCTAAAATTAATTCATGTTGTTTCTGTTGCCCTTATCTTTCTATTGCAAGTCTGAATTGAATCAGAGGATTCTGTCAAATGTATTACTATGCCCTCACCTTTGAGAACTCTGATGAGTGCTCAGCATAATAAGGAGCAGGGTGTCTGGTTCTTGAGAGTTAATTGGAGCTGGCTGACCAAAATTTTAAAGCTTTATTTCCTGACCTTTTCTTAAATGAAAAGACATCTCCAGCCTACAGAGGAAAAGCTGATGTTGGGGAAATGGAGGGCCATAACCTGCTGCTGAGCTGCTGGCTGTTTTCCTTGGGTACACTTGTACCCTGTCTTCAGTTTATACAGGACTTCTAGCTGGTTAGTTTATCTTTGTCATGCTACACAAAACTTAAGTTGAAATAACAGGCTCCCCATCATGATGATAAAGAAATCGAGGCACAGTGCCTAGAGGGAAAAGAGCAACAGGCAGAAAATAGCCAAGGGCTTTGAGTCTCTATGTTTTTCATAAACATCAGACTCTCTCTCCAACCATGATGGTCATTACCAATAGCTAAAAGGTAAGGCTAGCCCTCAGTGCTAGTAATCATGTCTTTCTGGGCTTGTTAATCCCTTTCTGGAACAAATACACTACTCTCTGGCTTTCTTTCATAGAATGAAGGAATGAAAATACTAACCTTTATTAGGCATTTAGTACATAGGTAGGCTGGTGGGCACTTTCACATACATTTCATTAATTTTTCATTAACTCTGAAAAGTAGGCATGCTCAACCTTGTTTTCAAAGATTTCAAACCTCAGTTTTTCTAGAAAAAATAAGCAAATTGCCTAAGAATTTTCCAGTAAAATGGCACTGTTAGCATAAACAAATCCAGAACCTACATTCCTTACTTTGTCTCTCTTACCAAACCAACTCATGTTAGGGGCTTAAGTGTCACCACCCCAAAGAAAACTGGCAGGAAAACAAGGCATAGTTAAAGGTGAGTTTTAAGGTAGTGCAATACTTATATTACTTTGGAAGAGGGATTCTTCTCCTGCATTCTTCAAATCACACAACCAATTACT
>NW_003852505.1:4992091-4993586 GCF_000181295.1 Otolemur garnettii | reverse complement strand
ACAATGATGATTATAAATACCATTATGCATTTAACTAAGTGGTTCATATATGGACTGAATCTTCAATAATCTCAAAGCACACACATAACCAGCTTCTAAGTTAGCCTAGATTGGATGATTCCCGTATGACCCCCAGATTTTTAAAACTCTGCCTCCAAAAGGATGCATAGCACAAAGGGCATGCTAAGGATTTGGTAAATTTCAATATTTAACTATTTCTTTTAAATCTACCAAGGATGCCCAATGAATACATCTTCAACAGAATAGCATTGCATACTGAAATCTAATTGTTAGTTACCCAACATACTGATTATAGTAGCAAATATGAGGGGAATCAGATTAGTTGAGAAGACTGGACTAGAGCAATTCCCTACATTAAACTACTAAGGAAAGCGCCTCAAGTGATGGGATTAGTATTTCTAGCTTAAGTAGTAGTAGACAAGAAGTCTTTAATTCAGATGCTTTATCACATACAGGTGTCAGGCAGCAGAGCCTTGAGAGTGAATGAACCCTTGCCATACTCTCATCATAGAAGAAATTTTTGCAATTCTGCAAATTTAGTAAAGAAAACAAATGGTTCTGTGGTATTCTCATGAGCTACTTATTCAGATTTTAATCCAGGGTGTCGGTAATAAAATAAAACTTAAAAATTGCTCATTTATTGAGCAAACTGTGTTGTAGATGGGAATATGATACTTAAAATTTTGGAAAGAATTAGCAAAGCAAATGAGACAGCATTTGGACAATTTCCAGAATACCACAGGCATTCACAGAGGGAAAAGTGGTTTTTCAATCTGTGGCACATGGACCCAAATGTGGGACTAGAGTTAGATTAAGGCAATGTTTCCCTACCATCTTTACATAATGGCACACATAAAAATGCTAATATTTGTATGGCATGCTGTGAGCCAATGCTGAGATTGATCTTTTCTTCCTCTTACTCAGGAAGTCCTCCATTTGGAAAAATCAAGCTAAAGCAAAACAAAACAAAAATCTACTAATCTTCAATAATGTTCTCCTCTCCTAAAGATACTTGCCAAACTTTTAGAAAAGCAAGCTCTTCAATGTTTCTTTTCATTAATAGTAGAACAGAACACAAACATACTTATAAACACACTCAGAAATCATTCCTATTGGATTACAGCTTTCTACTTCATTTTCAAAAACCACAAGGAAGGGTACAAATAAGGTTTTGGTTTTTTTTTTTTTTCCTTATCCTAATAGTGTCCTTCCACCACAGAGAGAGAAAGAAGGTCATGGTCAATGCATATGATAAACAGAATAATGGTCTCTCAATAATGTTCATGCCTGAATCCCTTAAACCTGTGAATAGACTGTTAACTTACATGGCACAGGGAATTAAGGTATCAGATGGAATTAAGGTTGCTAATTAGTTTGTCACTCTAAAATGAAGAAATTATCCGGGATTATCTGATTGGGCTCAGTATAAAAGCCCTTAAATATGAAAGGACAAGGCAAAAGAGGAGCCTCAGAG
>NW_003852505.1:4990459-4991557 GCF_000181295.1 Otolemur garnettii | reverse complement strand
GGGAGGATTGCTTGAGCCCAGGAATTCAAGGATGCAGTGAGCTATGAACATGCCACTGCACTGCCTGGGCAACAGAGTTAGACAGCTCACACAAATAAATACCAGATACCCCCTCTGAGCCTCCAGAAAGGAACACAAACCTGCTGACCCCTTGATTTTAGCTCAGTGAGATCCTCTGGTAACCCACTGAGCTTACACAAAGTGAGAAAGGAAAGCACAGATCATGACGGGATATTCCATCAAGCTTTAGGGAAAATCTCCCCCAAAGACAGGAAATCCTGTTCTTTGTTTCTGGTTTTGCTTCCTGTTTGTCCTCAGGACTGACTGGGCTCAGAATTGAAGAGGAAAAGCAAACAAATAATCAGGAAGTGCTTGGAAGAGTACTGGAGCATTCTAATTTGTTGACAGTGGAAGATTTTACATTTGTTAGCACATTGCAATTTTCATATTCTTTACCTTACCCTGCATTTTTACTGAGTGCTGCTGACATTGCCTTTTGGCAAAATGAAACATAATTATTTTTCCAAAAGCTTCCCTTTTCTGAGGTTTTACAACATGATGCCAAAATAAAACACCTTATAGAAAAGTGACATATCAATCATGTGGCTATTCTGACACATAGATACAAATAAAATATGCTGATGTGTATACACACACAGAGAGAGAGAGAGAGAAGGTACCAAAAAAGTATACACCATTTCAAGAGAGGCGTTACCTATGTATTACTTTTTGAAGTTGAATTCAAGGTATAGTTACTGGTCAAGTACACCTAGTCATGCTACACACATACGTTTTACCTACAATTCATCCACTTTTTAGGAATTATCAATTTTACTTCCAACAAGGTCTCTTAAAATGTGTATACACTTTTGGTACCCCTTGTATAGGTATTAATACATATGTCTGTGAATGAATGTGTGTGTGTATATATATATGTACATGTATATATAGTGTATACATATGTATATATTCACACAGATATATATATATAAAACACATAGTATGCATTTATGTTTGTGTGGATATAAATATATATAACACTGTATAATGAATGTTTGATGGAATTGACATTATGTAATTATACATTTACACCTCACT
>NW_003852505.1:4987664-4989762 GCF_000181295.1 Otolemur garnettii | reverse complement strand
CAGTGCTTGGCCGATAGGAAGTATGGCAATGTGGTGAACACATTAAGAGAGAGCTCTGAAGTCAGGAAAACTAGGGGTTAGCCTTTCTTCTTACTATCTGTGTGACCATGGGCAAATTATTTAACTTATTTAAGCCTCAGCTTAGACCTACCTACTTCATAGAGCAGCTGTGAAAACTGAATGTGATGATGTATGAAAAGTACTTAGCACGTGACTAGTACATAATAAATATTTATAAAAGTTAGCTACTACTAAAACAATCTTCTAGGGAAGCTTTGGCAAGTCACAAATTAGTCTGCCTTCATTGACCTTGGTCCAAAATATGCATTTATTCATTTAATAATCAGATTTAATCTAATGTAATTTCAATTCACAATAAAATAGATTCAAACAGTGTAACAGCTTATTTCAATTACAAACTTAAATGATGAGTACTAGAGACAGACATCTTTTATTTTAAATTTTTTCAAGCTTTATCAAGGGACAACTGACAAAAGCTATAAATTTGCAAATTATACAACATGCTTGTTATATACATCCACGTTTCAAAATTATCACAATCAAGCTAGTTAAAATATCCATGACCTCACAGTTACCATTTTTGTGTGTGGTGATAACATTTAATCTATGCTCTTTTAGCATGTTTCAAGAATAAAATACTTCATTAACTATAGCCACCATGCTGTACATTAGATCTCTACAACATATCCAATGCATCTTATGACTAACTGAAAGTTTGTACTTTTTGACTATTTCTCCCTTTCCCATCCCGGCCCCTGGTAACCACCCTTCTAGTATATTTCTATGAGTTCAACTATTTTAGATCCTGCACACAAGTGAGATCACGTAGTTATTTTTCAATCACTTAGCATGTATTCAAGGTTCATCTATGTTGTCACAAATGGCAGGATTCTTTTTTCTTCAAAGCTGAATAATATTCCATTGCATATATGAATTTGCCACATTTTATTAATCCATCATCTCTCTATGGATATTTGTGATTTCCATATTTCAGCTATTGTGAAAATGGCTGCAATGAACATGGAAGAACGGATACCTCTTTGGGACAATGAGTTGATTTCCTTTGGGTATATACACAGAAGTGGATGGCGGGGATCATATAGTAGTTCCACTTTTTTTAAGTTGGGTGGGACCCTCCATACTATTTTCCATAACAGCTGTGTGAACTTACATTCCCACCAGTGGTGTATAAGGTTTCCCTTTTCTCCACATATTTACCAACACTTGCTGTCTTTTGATTTTTCGAATGTGTATTCTTTATACAGCTTGAATTTGTAAAGTATATGTATGCATGGATTGTTTAAAATTCACAAAATAGTTACTTAAAAATTTCAGAAAGCACGGACATATCTCATATAACATATTATCCTTATATCCCTATTTCTAAGAGCTCTGCCTGTACCGTTAATATTCAATTTTGTTGAATGAATTTAACACAATGAATAAGTGTTATGTAGGAAAGTTAGGAGTCTCATTATATATCTCTACTCTGTAATCCTCTCTTGAGCTTTAAATATGCATTTCTGATGCTCTGGAACCTCTTTATTCAGTTGTCTCACAGCACCTTATACTTAGCACATCAAAACTTGGGCTCATATTTACCTCTTTTCTAAAATCTCTCCTCAGAAAAAGAAAAATCCCTCCTCCTCCGCTCTTTCCCCCCCCTTATATTGATATATAATAATGTGCATACTTTTGGAGTACATGTCAATGCTTGTTACATGTATGAATATGTAATGATCAAGTCAGAGTATTTGGGGTACCCATCACCTTGAGTGTTTGTCATTTTTATGTGTTGGTATAATTTTAAGTCCTCTCTTCTAGTTACTTTGAAATATATATAATATTGTTGCTAAGTATAGTCTCCCTAGTCATCTATCAAATGTTAGAATTTATTTCTTTTATCTAACTGTATGTTTATACCTATACCCAATTTTACTTCATCCCCATCCCTTTGTTTTGATTACTATAGACTGGCAATATAAGATGAAATTAAAAACTGTGATGTCTCCAGCTTTGTTTTTCTTACATAGGATTGCTTCAGGTATTTGGGGTCTTCTATGGTTCCATACAAATT
>NW_003852505.1:4984884-4986418 GCF_000181295.1 Otolemur garnettii | reverse complement strand
CACTTGATCATGATGCATGATCCTTGTGCTGTTGAGAATTTTATTTACTATTATTTTGTTGAGGATTTTGGATTTATTTTAATCAAGATTTTGCCTTCTAATTTTCTCTTCTTATTGTGTCCTTGTATGGTTTTGCTATTTGCTATTAGAACCCTACTGGCTTTGTGAAATGAATCTGGAAGTATTCTCTCTCTTCAATATTTTGCAAGAGCTTGAGAAAGATTGTGATTGCTTTATGAAAATTAAATGTTTGTTAGAATTCACCAGTGAATCTATATAGTCCTGTGCCTTTCTTTATTGACAGAGTTTTGATTATCAATTCAATCTCCTACTCAAAACGATTCTGTTTGGATTTTCTATTTCTTTGTGATTTTAGTAATGGTAGGTTATGTGTTTCTAGGAATTTATCTTCTTCTCCTAGGTTATACAATTTGTTGATGTAGAAGTTTCATCATTTTGTACTTCTGTGGTATCAGTTGTGATGCCTCCTTTTCCATTTCTGGTTTTATTTATTTGACCAAAGATACACAACTTTTACACTTGCCTAATAAGTTTAAAACTATTACTTTTTTGCTAATAGCAGGTAAACAATGATGTGAGACTAACAAAAGCTAACACACAGTTATCTATCATTTATATTTTAAAGACTCAATAAGGAATTCAGGTAAGACAAAATCTGAACTAAAACAAAATCCATGTCACTTTTCACCTTTGACCACAGGTGGTAGCAAAGCAGAAAAGACTAGGTTATTTAATGTACATGATTTCCTTAAGAAAATAAAAATAGGAAATTAAGAAACATAAATTAGGACATAATTTTTATTGCTAAATTATCCTTTATTTTTTCCTAAGTGTCAAATGCATTAATTTACTTTAAATGTGTTTTTAACAAAAAAAAAAAATCTTATGAAAGCAGAGGATATTAAAATTGTAAAATTATTTTTGAGAGGGATGTTATCTAATTCGGACATTAATCTTATAATTAAGTACTTTTTAAAAATTATGGCTTGATAATTATTAGTCTAACAGGGAGGTCATAATATTCAGCTGGCACTGGCTATTAAAAGTTATTTCCAAAGTTAATTTGTTATTGAGTTAATACCTTTTTGGACCCTATCTATTGGTCCTAATTTTAGCCCATGAAATTTGTCAAGAGTAATTTAATTCTTCTACTCTATGACAATTCTCTTATTAGTGTTTGGCAACCACATTATACTGCTGTCTCTTGTTGAACTTACTTTCCTTTAATTCATTTACCTATCTGTTCATCTATTCTTTCCTTCCTTCCTTTCATTCGTTCATTAATCCATTTATGTACCAATTTGTTTATTATTTACCAGGTACTGGATTAAATGTTCTCAGTAATGCAAGGAAAAAAAGCAATGACTCTAATAAGACTGTTAATATCTAATTAGGGGAAGACAGACAATAAACAGATGTAAAAATTGCTATAGAGCAGAAAATCAGCTGTGAGAGAGAATAATGTGAGAGGGTTCATTAGGTAAAGTTTTCAGAGAAAACCTTTTTGAGCAGT
>NW_003852505.1:4983394-4984402 GCF_000181295.1 Otolemur garnettii | reverse complement strand
CATGTGCATAAAAAGAGACAATATCTGATGAAATAATGAAATATTTGAAACTGGTATTACTCTACAAAAGCCTATAAAAATAGCTGTGCTGTTTAGAATCTACCTAAATAACCCAATGCTTTGTATATCTCATATGCTCAATAAACATGTGAATGAATGAATGAATGAATGAAATATACAGGTGTAAATACAACGACAATCTGAACATCATTTGATGACAATAATATGTAACAGTAAATTTTAGGGATACTTTTATAATTGTTTTATACTGTATCATCATTAATTACAAATTAAAGGGATAGAATAAGTGAGTTATAAAGAAAATGCTTTCTGTGTAAATTATTACAATAATGGACACCAGGGAATCACCTTTCCTGGGTATATTCTCTTCTGTAATTTTTTCCCTTGGTTAGGTGCCTATAGCTCAATGGTAATTTTTCCCCCCGCATTGACCCTCTATTCACCACATGATTTGGACAGAATAGGACAGTTGTAAATATGATACACAGAGAGGTTTTGAAAAGTCTTTGTGTAGTGAAGCATTCTTCTCTTGCTACTTGGAAATCTGCTGGCATGTAAAAAAGTGAGAACTAGAGCTGGAGAGAGCATGTAGAGTGAGGATGCAGTCAGCCATTTCAGCTACCCTATCCCAGCTAAGGCTCAAATTCAGCATTGAGCCAAGTTGATGCCTAAGAAGTGCTGCCTCTGGTGATCTGAGCCCAAAGTGCCACATCACAGAACTGGAAATAATAAATGGATATTCTTTTAAGATGCTAAGTTTTAGGATGGTTTATTGTGAATCAATAAAAATCTTTCCTCACTAAATTACTGCACCTTCTCCCTATCCAAATGCACATTTTTTATAGTTTAAATTTTTTCTGAAATAAGACTGCCTATTACAAATTACATATAGATTTCATTTAGTATCCTCTATTTTATAATTTCTTCCTCAAATACTGGTATCATATTTAGCACTGCATGTTCCAGTCTTCAGGATTTTAGCTTGAG
>NW_003852505.1:4969948-4983331 GCF_000181295.1 Otolemur garnettii | reverse complement strand
CATATACATGTGATTATTAGGTTTCTACTCTTTGCCTTCACAGAATTAAAAAGGCTTAAAATTTACCAACAATAACAATGTTAAAGATAAGGACTAGAAACAAAAACCTTGTAAAGAATGAATGAAGATAAATACATTCAGAAAAGAAATCAGACGACTGCTGCAACAAAATGTTGAGCAATAATAATAATAGTAATGCAAAGAAAGTAACATTCATATTGTCAAATAAGAGTATGACTATTATAGAATACTTTGACTCTGAGGTTCAGTATAGAGTCATCAATTAACTTATTACTTTTTTTCTCCCTGGTCTTATTAGCTTTGAATTTCTTAACAAAACCATAAGTGGTCTTGTGAAATTCATAAGATGGTCACAATTCCTGGGTCTCTAGCATATCAGTCAAACAAAGGTAGCTCTATTTCTCCAAAATAAATGAATAATCAGGTTTGTTTGTTTTTCACCTAAGCAAGAAGAACTGGTCTTATGGAACATTTATTGATTAAAATATTCTTTTAAAATATTATGAGGTTATAAATATTTTGGTTACATTAATTGTTGTAGTGAAGTTTGATTCAAAGTAATAAGTTATACAACATTTTGTTAATCCACTCATGTATTAACAAGCACTTTGGTTGTTTCCATTTCTTTGTAATTGTGACTTGTGCTACCATAAGTATTTGAGTGTGGGTGATTTTTTTAATAAAATATCTTTTTTCCTTTGAGTAGATACCTAGTAGAGGGATTGCTAGATTAAATGGTGGGTTTACTTTTAGATCTTGGAGGTAACTCTATACTATATTTCACAGTGGTTGTATTAGTTTGCAGTCCTACCAACAGTGTATAAGTGTTTCTTTCTCTCTGCACCCATGCCAGCATCTATTGTTTTGGGAATTTTTGACAAAGTCCAGCCATTCTCACTGGAGTTATGTAATATCTTATTATGGTTTTTATTTGCATTTCCTTGATGATTAGAGATGTTGATAACTTTTCATATGTTTATTGGTCATTAGTCTATCTTCCTTTGAAAAGCTTCTGTTCTATTGTGAAAGTTATTGAGACTTGGATTTGATTTTAAGCTTGACTTTTTTTGGTATATATGAATGCTATTGATTTGTGTATCACTAATTTGTAACTTGAGACTTTGCTGAATTTATTTATTAACTCCAGGGGTCTCAAATTATCAGTAAAATTTTAGCAAACCAAATTCAGCTGCACAACAAAAAATAATCCACTTGACCAAATGGGCTTCATGCCAGAGATTCAAGGATGGTTCAACATATGCAAATGTAATTCAGTACATAAATAGAAACAAAAACATAGACGATGTTTTCCTTTCAATAGACAAAGAAAAAGCATTTAACAAATTCAGCACCTTTTAAATGTTAAGAATGCTTAAGAAAATAGGCATAGATGGAACTTACCTCAAAATTATATAAAACCATATATGACAAACACATAGATATTACCATACTGAATCAGGAAAAATTGAAAACATTCCCAATAAAACCAGAAACAGAAAAGGATACCACTATTACCACTTTGATTTAACAGTACTGGAACTTTCAGCTGGAACAATCAGACAAGAGAAGGAAATCAAGGGTATCCAAATGAGGAAAGATGATTTAAATATTCTTATCCTGGTGGTGCCTGTCTCTTAGTGAGTAGTCGCCAGTCCCATATAGTGAGAGTGGTGGGTTCTGACCAAACTGCAACAAAAAGATAGCAGGGCATTGTGGCGGATACCTGTAGTCAAAGCTACTCAGGAGGCTGAGGCAAGAGAGTCGCCTAAGCCCAAGAGCTGGAAGTTGCTGTGAGCTGTGATGCCACAGCACTCTACCAAGGGTGACAAAGTGAGACTCTGTCTCAAAAAAAAAAAATTTCTTATCCCAAGATCAGATATGTTCAATTATTACCAAACATCATCCTCAGCAGACATCAGTTCATCAGAAAACAATGATACAGAGAGCACTAATCAAATGAAATGTACTTCAATAAAGAAATATCAAGAATAAAATTTTTGGAGGCTTTCGATCCATTCTATCACCCAAACTAAAACTTTCCCCATTTGACTGAAATCAGAAACTCAGCCATGCTAACAGGTGTATGATAATTATAATGTTTTATCTGTATAAGAATTTGTGCTAATGTGTGAACAATAATAAAATATTGTAATTGATACTTTTTAGAAAACCATAATTCTATATTCATATTTCATTCCATATTTTCCTCACTGAGAGTTATGCTCATTAAAATATTCTATGGACTCTATAAATTAATTGTTCTGTACCCCATAAGGATTCAGTAGATATCCTTAGTAGATGGCACAAGGTCTGGAATACAGTAAATAGTAAATAAATTCCATTATTTAATGATGCTGGTTATGATACTGTTGACATAAACATCACCTCATAAAAGGCCACAAAATTGGAAATGATAGATGGTATATGTAATTTCTGAGACTAAATAATAAAACATATTTTAAACTTTTTTTGTATTGAAATTATAATTAAATTAAACCAAATCAAATTAAAATTACATAGCAATTTAGAGTTTATGAAATAATGTAATATGTAATGTTTTATTAAATATTCATAGAAATATTACTAAAATTATTTATGAAAATGTTTGTATCCCCATTTTACAAATAAGAAAAGTTCAGAAAGACTTATTCTCCATGACTACATTGTTATAAAGGGAATAACTAGAGCTCAACTCTAAAATTATAAACATCAAACACAGATCAATTTTGAGTAAAGTTTCACTAATGTTATTATAATTACTACCATATCAATATTACAACAACTAAGGGTAGCAAAATACATAACATTTTTTGGGTGCTTGTATTTTCAAAGACCTAATATATCTTATTATATATGCATCACACAAAGTACATAAAGGTATTATGTCCATTTTACTACTGAACATAATAAGTGATTTACCCATGGCTCCTATAATTTTCCTATTTAATATCAATTATTTGAATTAAAACTGAAATTCCATTCATTCATTCGATAAATTTACTGGAGTATACATTAAACCATATGAAAATAGACAATGCAAATAATAAAGTAAACTGAGCAAAATATTGCATGGATCTGAAAGCTCTGTAAAGAATTTTATCTTTTATCCTAATAACAGAAGTGTGCCATAGTCTTATTTTCACTGAAGAAAGATCTTTCCACACAATATGTGTAGATTGAATTGCTTAGGAAAACCACTTATAATTTTACTGTATGACCAAAATAAAAGTCGTATGTAGATGTGAAGATAATAATGGAAGTGAGAGGGAAAATGAATAAATATGAGAGCTTATTTAGAAAGTAATCACATTGATATTTGGTAATGGAGGGACTAAAGAATTACAATAAGCATATATATTTGAGAAATTATTTAAATAGTAAACCAGTTTGCTGTGGTGGTAGAGGAAAAAAAAATGGAAGAGGTTGAGAGTTCACAGAAAATGATGGGATATAAATTTAAAATGCCTATGCAACATCCTACACATATAAACATACAGACATGCATACACATTAGAAGTTTTCAAAGGATAAATATGGAATGGGATATATATTCAGTAATATAGATTACATCAATAATTCAAGCAACAAGAATGCATAACATCTCCAAAAATGTGTTTATGATATGAGAAGATATACATGGATGAACATACTAAAATAAAAGGGGTGGCCAAAAAAGAATAACTCAAAAAGGAAAATAATAGAGAATATCCAGAAAAGGAATGATAAATCCATATTATTGTGGTACAATGAGTACACAATATTCCAAAAAGAGTGTATAGTCAATATTTTCAAAAGAGAATAAAATATCAAAACCACAAAGTCAGTCTTGGGTTTAACCATAAGGCTATATAATTGCTGACAGTCAAGTTTAGCCTCATCTAACTCACAGGAATATTAATCACATAGCTGGTAAAGGCATAATAGGCTAGTATTCTTATTATTCTAAATGTCATCTTTTTAGGAACTCTACAATCTCTTTCAAGTTATCACTAAAATTTCCTAAACTAAAAGTCTAGTTATTCAGTAGTTCTTCCAAGTAAGGTAAAGCTATTAGCCCATTTTATCCTCAACAACAAAATAGCAATTTTAATCCATCAATACATGTAAATGTACAACAAAGTGGCATTTATTCTAGGAATACAACATTTAATATCTCTAATTTAATCAATGTAATATACAATATTAATGATTAAATGATAAAAGCCCACATTATCATATCAATAGGTGTAGAAAGAATATCTGACAAAAATCCAACATACTTTCATGATAAAAACACAACCAATTAGGAAAAGAGAGAATTCCTTAATTGATAGAAGATATCTATTAAAAAGTCTCGGTTAAAATCATACTTAAGGTTGAAATTCTCAATACTTTTCTCCTAAGATTAGAAACAAGACAAGGGTGTCTACTCTCACCACTTCTATTCAACTTTGTACTGGAGATTCTAGATATAGTACTTAGGCAAGAAAGAGAATTTAAAATATCCATATTGTAAGAGAAGAAATAAAATAAATCTTTATTTGCAGATGACATGAACTTGTATAGAAAAAAAAAACTAATCCATTATAAACTTATTAGAGCAAATAAATAAATTCTCCAAGATTCTATGACATTAAATAATTATAGAAAATTATCTGTATTCCTATATTTAGCAATTAGCCCTCAGAATCTGAAATTAAGGAAACAATTCAATTTATAAAATTGAAGGGGTGGCCAAAAAAGAATAAGAAGTATTTAGAAATCAATCAAAAGAACTATTTAGAAATAAATATAAGAAGTATTTAGAAATAAAAAGGTACAAGCCTCATGCATTGAAAACACAAAATATTTTTGAAAGGAATTAAAGAAAATCTAAATAAATAAAAGACATTCTGTGGTTATGAATTTATGTCAATACACTCCAAATTGATATCTAGGCTAACTAAATCCTGCTGAAAACCCCAAACGGCTTTTGTGCAACAATTGACAAGCTAAGTACAAAAAAAGTTCAAACAAGCTAATTACAAAAAAAAAAAAAAAAAAATTCATATGGAATTGAAAGGGTGGAGCAAGATGGAGGACCAGAAGGATTATTTAGCTGACCTCTTCTAGTAGGTGGGGGGGGGACGACAAAGAGAACCGAGCCATACCTGGCATGGGGACCTTACCCAGAATTGTAGCTAAGGGTGCACAGTGAGGTGGTGGTGTCCAGGAGACAGCATGTGATCCGGAGCAGTGGAAATCTCCTTCAATAGTTAAGAGATTAGAAGCCAGCAGGACAAACCGGCCCACCCATGAAGGTATGGGGATATGAGTAAGCCTTTCCAGTTTTCAGCTCTCAGGGGAAACTCCACACTAAGGGGAAAGCTTGGAAGAGTAGGCATGCATGAACAGTATACAGCAGCCAGATTTGAGTACGGGTCGGAGTAGACTTGCCATTGGTTTGGTGGCTAGGGGAGTGGTCATACTGAGAAGGTCCCAACTGCCAAGGGGCCGGCTTTTGGATAAGGTCAAGAGAAAGTCATGAGGGTAAACCTCTTAGCAGGAGCCTAAAACACTGCCTTTATTCTACTTGCCAGGATCCAAACTCCACTCTTGGGATAAGCTCAGTGGCTCCAGCACCCCATGGGAACTGTTGTCGGGGGCACTGTGACACCTGCCTCTGAAGGATTCTGGAGAGCTTTATGATCCCAATCCTGAGGGTTCTAAATGCTGAGGAAGCAATCAGGCAATCACTGAGGGCAACTAAGTTAGAAACAAGGACCATGCCTGGGAATGAGAGAGAGAGGTTGCCAGCTGCCTTTTCCATTCCCTATAAAACCACAGTGTCACCTCGTGTCCCGCAACACATACACACACATATATATAATATAGTATATATTATGTATATATATATTATATATAATATATTATTGTATATTATTATATTCTCATTATTATATATACTATAATATATTATATATTATTATATATATTATATATTATTTTATATATTATAAATTTTTTTGTATATAAAATTGGTTGATATATATATTTGTTGTTTTTTCTTCTTTTCCTTGTTGCTGAGGTTGTAGCTGTTTTTGGTGATTTGAGCTTTTTCTGTTTGGTTGTGTTTTGTTTTTGATAATTTGTTTGGTTGGTTCTACACTTAACTTCCATTTTTACTATCATCAAGAGCTCCTATATTTTGGGGTACATTATTATAACCTCATTTATTCTCTCTATTTCACTCTTCTCCATTCTCTCTTTTCATAGACACTCTTCACTTTTCTTATCTTTCCTACATAAATTCCTTGTGACATAGCTAAAATATCCCATCCTGTTTTTGATATTCCTTTTTTTTCATTAGTCTCTCTCCTTTATTTCATACAACTGTATTTTTAATTATATCTAGTCTAATTTTATTAATTTTTTCACTTTTTTTTTTCTTACTGACAGGTAGGGTGGCACAGGTGGGGTCTGGCAGGGAGGTCACAGTAGTAGTCTGGCTCATGGAGACCAAGTGATCATGGTCTTAGGAGCCTTTCTACCACTGCCCCTTGGACAACAGTACTGGCCAGACCTCAATGCAGAATTTTTCTATTTTTTAAATTTTTTATTTAATTTTCCCATATTTTTGATCTTTTTTATTTTTCTCTTCCTTTTTTTGACAAAGGAAGAGTCTGGCTTTGCTCTGGTTAATAAGGAACTCTTGATTTCAAGGCACCCACCCAGCCCAGTCCCTAAAAATCCTTCAGTTACAAGCATGGCCTTAGCACCATGCTGATCAATACCATTTCTTCTATCACTTTCATTCCCTTTTTCTGTCTACCTTGTCACCTGTTCCTCAATTATTTTCTTGCTCCCTCCTTCCTTTTTTCTTTACTTCTCTTTTTCTCTTTTCTTCTTTTTCCATCTTTCTTTCTGTTCCTCTTGTATTTCCCTGCTCACCCTTTACTGTTGTACTTTTGACCTTATACCAAGAGGACACTTCAACACTGGAGCTCTGAGACAAGGTAATTTGAAGC
Organism: Otolemur garnettii; assembly: GCF_000181295.1. Classification (NCBI taxonomy): domain Eukaryota; kingdom Metazoa; phylum Chordata; class Mammalia; order Primates; family Galagidae; genus Otolemur; species Otolemur garnettii. Next base: position 4,976,324 of record NW_003852505.1, on the reverse strand, counting down.
AAAGGAGGAAGTGGTAAGGAAAAAGGAGGACAAAGAAGTGAACAAGAAGAAAGAACACATGAGGAGGAAGTAACAAAAAAATTAGGGCAACATGAAAAACCAAAAGAAAATGAAAAGAATAAACCAAAAGGTGGACAAAGGATATATAGAATAGAAGAAAGATATGGTGGAGCTTAAGGCAATGAAAAAGACAATCAGAGAATGTAAAGATGCACTAGAAAGTATCACAAATAGATTAGACTGTGGAGAAGAAAGAACCTCACAGCTAGAAGATAAAGTTTCTGAATTAACTCAGGTAGTTAAAGAGACAGAAAAGAAGAGCAAGAAAGCAGAATAGTCACTTGGAGAACTATGACACTACATGAAGCATACAAACATATGAATAATAGTGATCTGTGAGGGGAAGAAGATTGTCCCAAAGAAATGGAAGCCGTACTGAAGACTACCATAAATGAAAACTTCCCAAGTTTTACTAAAGATTTCAAAACACTCCTTTTAGATAGTTATCAAAACTTAGGTCATCTCGACTCAAATAGAGCTTATCCAAGACACATTATAATGAACCTGTCCAAAGTCAAGATGAAAGAGAAAATCTTGGAAGTAGCCAGGAGTAAGCTCCAAATGACCTACTGAGGGAGAGCCATTAGGATGACAGGAAACTTCTCAACTGAATCTAACATTCTTAAACAAAACAATTTTCATCCCAGAATTCTGTATCAGGCTAAATTAAGATTAAAAATTGATGGAGAAACCAAATCTTGTGCAGATATACAACACTGAGGAAATTTGCCACAACAAAATCCACTCTACAGGGAATACTTATACCTATTCTCAACATCAAACATCAAAGCAAACTAAATACCCAGAAGCTAAAAGTCACAACTTAGATTCCATGTTGGAGCAAAAGATAAAACTACACAATGGACTTTCACAAAATAATATGAATATAATTCCACTATACTTATCAATTCTCTCAATAAATGCCAATGGATTGAATTCCCCAGTGAAGAGGCACAAGCTGGCTGATTGAATAAAAAAGTACGAGCCATCTATGTGCTATCTCCAGGACAAACACCTAGACTTGAAGGACAAATCAAGACTCAAGTTAAGGGATGGAAAACAGTATTTCAAGCAAATAGAAATCAGAATAAAGGAGTGGTTGCAATCTTATTCTCAGCTACAAATGGATTTGAAGTCAACAAAGTTAAGAAAAACAAAGATGAACACTTCATTTTGGTCAAAGGAAGACTACAACAAGAAGGTATTACAATATTAAATATTTCTGAACCCAACTTACACATTTGGTCTTTAAAAAGAATGAAATACTGTTATTTACAGCAACATGAATGGGTTTGGATGGAGGCCATTATGTTAAATGAAAAACTCCAAGCACAGAAATACAAATACCGTATGGTCTCACTCATATATAGAAGCTACAAAAGTTAATTGCCTGGAGATAGAGAGTAGAATAATAGTTAACAGAGCCTGTGAAGGATGTATGTGGGGTGAGGGAAAGGGATGAAGAGTGATCAGTTAATGTGCTCAAACTCCATAGAGATATGATAAATAGTTGTACTGTTCAATAGCTGAGAAGGGTAACTACAGATAAAAGATAATATATACATTGTATATTTGAAAATACCTAGAAGAGTGGATTTGCAATGTTCCTAACACATATAAATGATAAAGGATCAAGTTGATGAATATCCTAAATACACTGATTTGATAATTACACATTACACATGTAACAAAATACCACACATACCTCATAAAGGTATAAAAATATTTGTATTAGTAATAAAACTTTTAATCAAAATAAATCAACAAATGAAACTATAATAAATAATAATTATACCCCTCCTAAAAAAGAATGAAGTTGTACCCCTTTCCTTACACCATATACAAAATTCAAATCAAAATGAATCATGGGCCTACATGTAATAACAAAAATTATAAAACTCTTAGAAGAAAACATAGTAAAAACAGCATGACCTTAGAGTAGATTTTTTTAGACAACAGTGAAGAAAAAATTGGTAAACTAGACATCATCAAAACCTTTTGTCCATCAATGGACACTATCAACAAAGTAAAAAGGAAACCAACACAATATAAGTATTTGGAAATCATATCTGATAAAGTACTTAGAACTTGTATTCAGAATATATTTTAAAAAAAGCTATTACCACTCTGTTATAGAAAAAGGCAGATAACCTAATTAAAAGATATTCAAAAGATATAAACATTTCTTGAAATAACATATACAAATGTCCATAGAAATGAAAAATAAATTATCACTAGCTATTGTTTAATGCAAATTAAAAACAATTGACATGTGAGTGACATGCACACTCAGTAAGATGACTAGAATAAAAAAGACAGACAATAACATGTTTTAGTGAAGCCAAAGAAAAACTGAATTTCTCATTAACTGTTGGTGGGAACGTAAAATGGTACAGGTACTTTGGAATATAGTTTGACAGTATCTCAAAATGTTAAACATAGGTTAATAATATAACCTAGCAATTTCACTTCTAGATTGTGTGTTAGGGTTTACTGTAAGCTGACATTCCTGAGGATCTATCTGCTGGCAACAGCACAGATTGCTCAACTCCCATCCTGTCCTGAACACAGTACCTGTAGGACACTGCTGGGGGTCAGGAGTGTTAAGCAGTTTAGATATACATGTATGGGTCACTGTGCTGGAGAAGGCTCAAAGGTTCAAATTGCTTAAGGATTAAGATATAGATTAGCCGCATAAAATAGGGAAGTTGAAATTTACCCTTACCCACCAGGCATTGTAACCATTGTTTTGTTTTTTTTTTTCACTTTATATATATATATTTTTTTTTTTTTTTCGTAGTTCTGGCCAGGACCAGGTTTGAACCTGCCACCCTGGGTATGTGGGGCTGATGCCCTACTCCTTGAGCCACAGGTGCCACCCAATTCACTTTATAATCTTATGATAATCTCTTCTGTCCTTCTTTCCATTGTTTCCTCAATTCACTGACATTGTAAAACATCTTTGTTTCCTTTTTCATATATCTTGTACATATGGATTTTTCCTGGTTTAATAAAAGACCCTTGAGGTTTTTGTTAGGTCAGCACTTTCTTGCTACTGCTTGGCATATGAAACTGCTTGCCTTTCCAAGCCTCATCAGTTATTTATTTGAAAATAACTGAGTGTAAGAGTTTACTTTTCATGCCATCCCCGCACCATTTTATTCCTAGGAGCAGAGTGACACTAGATATATACCCAAGAGAGATGAAAACACCTATACACACAAAACTCATATGTGAATGTTAATAACTACATTATTCTTAATGGCTGAAAAGTAGAAACAAATCAAAAGTCCATCTACTTAAAAGTCGATATGTATGTGATATATAATGGGATATTATGCAGTCATAAAACAGAATGAAGTACTAATACATGCTACAATGTGGATAAACCTTGAAAACATTATGCCAAATAAAAGATGCTAGTCACAAAACATTACATATTGTATGATTCTATTCATCACATTAAATTTCCAGAATAGGCAAATATAAAGAGACTTAGCAACAGTGTAAGGCATCCTTTCCTAAGCTGGAATCAGAAAATCAGCTTTCCTACCTTCCTCTGCAATTGTCTCCATACATGTGACCTGACTTTTGCCATTCAGATGCATCCATGAAAGACTGACCAAGAAGTAAAAAAGATGAGAAAAATGTTTACAGGGTATCTATTTTGTTTGCAAAGATAATATCTGAGTTTGCATGAGGAGTAGTAGCAGTTTCGTGGTGCATCTTTAGGAATTAATTGTGAACAATTAGCCTCATGTTTGTTTCTCTAGCCTTCCCTGTAATTCCATAAACTACCTAAATTCTTTCTCTTTATTTTTAAAAACACTTAACTAGGGCATAATCGACATGACAAAAAGCTGTACATATTTAAAGTATGCAATTTGATTGATGAGTTTGAAGATGACTCCTACAGACATGAAACCATTACCACCATAAAAGCCATGAAGATATCTGTCACCTTTCAGAGATTCCTCCTGCCACTATTATTACTATTCTCATTATATTTGTGGTGTTTTGTGGTAAGAACAGTTAATGAAAGATCTGTACTCTTTTTTTGTTATACAATATTGTTAACTATAGGTACTATTCTGTATAGCAGACCTTCAGAACTTATTTATCTTTTGTAAGTGAAACTCTGTACCCTTTAACTATTCTTTACCTATTTCCCCCTAGCAACCACCATTCTACAGTCTGCTTCCATTTGATCAACTATTTTGGATTCCATGAATAAGTAACAAGATTGCATAGTATTTGTCTTTCTGTGTCTGGCTTATTTCACATAGCATAATGCCCTCCAGATCCATACATATTATCACAAAGAACAGTACTTCCCTCATTTTTAAGTCAAAATGATATTCCATTTTTATTATCCATTTATCTGTCAATGGACATTTGGGTTGTTCCCACATTGTGACTATTCTGAATAATGCTGTGAAGAAAAAAGAAATGCAGGCATTTTTTTCAAAATCCTAATTTAAATTCCTTAGGATAACTACCCCAAAGTACTGCTGGATCATATGGTAGTTTTCTATTTTTAATTTTGTGAATGATATCCATAGTGTTTTCCAAAATGACTTCACCATTTACATTCTCACATGTACAAGGATTTTGTTTTCTTCACATCCTCATCAACACTTGTTATGTAGATGTTAACACTTTTTTTTTTTTTTAGTAATATCATACTAAAAGGCATAGGTGATAGTACATTGTGGTTTCAATTTGCATTCTCCTGATGATTAAGTGATGTTGAGCACCCTTTCCCGTACCTGTGGGTAGGCCATTTGTATGTCTTCTTTGGAAGAATGTATTAGATATTTTCCCCAATTTTTATTCAGATTATTTGTTGTTTTGTTTTTTGCTATTGTGGTGTATGATTTTCTTATGTGTTTTAAATATTAAGCTCTTATCAGATATACAGTTTGCAAGTATTTTCTCCCATTTTACAGGTTATCATTTTGTTGATTATTTCCTATACTATAGAGAATCATCTTTTTTTGATGTATTTATACTTGTTTAGTTTTACTTTGCTTGACTATGATTTTGATGCCATACCCCAAAATTCACTGCCATAATTAATGTAAAGGAGATTTTTCCTTATATTTTCTTCTAAGAGTTTTCAGGTTCAGATCTTACATGCAGTCATTAATCCATTTTGAATTGATTTTCATGTGTAGTGTAAGATAAGGACCTAATTTCAATTTTTGCATGGGGATATCCATTTTCCTACCATCATTTACTAAAGAGACTATCTTATCCCCACTGTGTATTCTTGGTGTCTGTGATGAAAATCAATTGACTACATATTCATGGGTTTGTTCTGGGTTCTTTATTCTCTTCTGTTGGTCTATGTGTCTATGTGCATATGGATATAGTACTATTTTTTATATTGTAACTTTATAATATAATTTGAAATTAGGAAATGTATAACTCCAGATTAGTTCTTGTCCAGTATTTATTTGGATATCTGTAGTCATTTGTGACTTCACATAATGTTAATATAATTGTTTTAGTTCAGTAAAAATGCCATCAGAATTTTTATAGAAATTTCATTGAATCTATAGGTCACATTGAGTAGTAAGAATAACATTAATTCTTCCAATTCATGAACATAGGCTATGTTTTAATTAATTTATGCGTTTCAATTTCTTTCACTAATGTTTTATAGTTTTTATTGTACAGATATTTCACATTTTGAGGTTATATTTATTCTTATATAGTTTTCTGATGTTACTGGAAATGTATTATTTTCAAAATTTTTTTCAGTTTATTGTTAGTGTATAAATTTTTCAGATGCTTCATTGCTAATGTATAAGTTAGTGTTCAACTGAGTTTCTATGTTGATATTTTATTTCGTAACTTTATGAAGACCATTTATTAATTATTACAGTTTTTAGTGCAACCTTTAGGGTTTTCTACATATAGTGATGCACCACATAAATTATGTTTTGGTCAAAAATAGACTTCATATATAAGAGTGGCTGCATAAGATTATAATGGACCTGAAAACTTCTATCACCTATTATAGTATTTTAATTTCACAGAACAATACATTGGTCATATGATTTCTGTTATGTTGGTGTAAACAAACCTTCTTCACTGCCAGACATATAAAAGCATAGCACCTACAATTATACACAAGATATAATACTTGATAATAAATGGCTATGTTATTTGTATATATATTTGGTCTAGTATATATTCTATTGTTATTTTACATGTACTTCTACTTATTAGAAAAAAAAAATTACTGTAAAACAGCCTTGGGTATGTCCTTCAGGGGCTTTTCAAGGAAAAAAGTTATTTTTTTTTTTTT
>NW_003852505.1:4966633-4969086 GCF_000181295.1 Otolemur garnettii | reverse complement strand
CTTTTAGAAAGATTCACTTGTACCCTTGTAGAATAAACCATAGAGGTAACCCCTCCAATCACCCTCCCTCCATCCATCCACCCCTCTCCCATCCCTCCCCCTCCCCATATTCTAAGGCTATAATTAGGTTATAACATTCCTATGAAAGCTATAAATTAGTTTCAAAATAGGGCTGTGTACATTGGATACTTTTTTCTTCCACATATTCAGAAAACCAAAAATCACATTGCAACAAAAATCACTCAGATTTTTATATCCATTGTTGACCCAAGTAAATGACCAAGGCAAGAAAAAAATTCTCAATCCATGGAGATTTATTAAGTCAAAGCAGACACAACCTGGAAAAATATGAACTGTAGATACAATGTGTCAATTTTACTGAAGGAGAATCAGAAACTTCAGGATTTAGGGGAATTAGGAGAGAAAGGTAAAGGGGGATTTGATAAGCCAATTTTTCTAAATTATTGGGACACCCAGGAAATCTACATTTTACACACAATTTAACGAATGGTAGAAGAGAAAAAGGGAATAAAGGAAAGATCAATTATGTAGATGTCCAAAGGTAGGTGGAATAATGTCTGATTCCATGTGTCCCCAATTCTGTCACATGTTACTTATAATTCATCATTCATGTTGATTGGAACAGGCTTTAGTTTTAAGTGCTACACATAGTTACAATTTCCTTGTCCTTACTTATGGAAGTCAGCAAGGCTTAATGAATGATCTGTAGGGAAAGTTCTTCATAGTTGCCTGAGGCTTTTACCTTCTCTTTTGCAACAGAAGGGTAGAAAGTTGCCCTGAGATTCTGATTTTCTTTTTACACTCACCCAAATCTGTCCAACACTAAACACACAGAAAATTTGTCTCAAATCACAGTTAGTACATTGGAAAAAGTTATATTAGGGTGAACTACCAGTTCCTGCAACATCTTGGATTCTTTGGCAGGCCTGTCTGTGCCTCAATGCATAGGAAGCATCAGGAGTGCTTAAAGGAAGACAAATTCCTGAAGATATGTCCAGAAACAAAGACAGGAAGTGTCACTAACGTCCAAAGCCCTGTAGATTTTTCTTTATAACTTAGCCAAAGTAGATGCCAACTACTGTGAAGAAAGTATGTTCCATAGGTCTCCTGAACATGAACACCTAGCCAACCATTCTACTATGCCAAGTCCTTTGGGACATCCCCCATTCCAGATGGGCAGCATTATTAACATTTGCTAATGTCAAGGAAATTCCAACTTTATGTCACTACCTAGCACTGAAAAGGAGGCATGGCCTAGCAGAAAAATATAAGAAATTCAGTTACAAAAAATCTCTAAGAAAATGTAACCAATACAAACCTAAGAAAAAGAGAGAAGACTTAACTAAATAATTAACTACTTAATGCAAAAACATAGATATACATAGATATACATTCACAAGGAAGAATAGCAAAAAGGCAACCAGGACCTCCACAAATGGACAAAGAAAGAAACAAGTGACTGACCCTAATGAGGTGGTGATAGGTGATCTCTCTGAGCACTAATTCAAATTAATAGCATTAAGGAGACTCAGAGATTCCAGTATAACCCCCTAAAAAATTCAGAGAAATTTAATAAAGGAATTAAAAAATTTTTTAAAATATTTGAACTGAGAAATATATTTTCTGAACTGAAAAATTCATTTGAGGCTCTTAACCCAATGGATCAGAGGAAAGAATCAGTGAGATAACACATAGGCTACGTGAAATTATACAGATAGCAGGGAATAAAGAATGAAAAGGAACAAAGATCACTTACAGGATACAGAAAATTACCATAAAAGACCATACCCAAGAATTATTCATATTCGAGGAAGAGTTAAGACTAAAGAATAGAGACCTCATTTATAAAAATAACAACAGAAAATTTTTCAAAACTTTGGAAACAGATAAACATCCAGGTATAAATCAGAAAACACCAGTGAGATTTGATTTTAATAGGACTACCACAAAGCTTATAATAATCAACCTCTCAAAGGCCAAAGACAAAAAAAAAAAATACTAAAAGCAGCAAGAATTGGGCTGCAATAAATATTCGAATACAAATATCTTTGTTGTATTGTGATTTTTGGTCTTCTGAATATATACCTAATAAAGGAATTGAAGGATCAAATGGCAGGTCTATTTTTAGTTCTCTAAGTGTTCTCCAGATATCTTTCCAAAATAAATGTATTAATTTGCATTCCCACCAGCAGTGTAGAAGTGTTCCCCTTTCTCCACATCCATGCCAACATCTCTGGTTTGGGGATTTTGTGATATGGACTAATCTTACTGGAATTAAGTGATATCTCAAAGTAGTTTTGATTTGCATTTCTCTGATGATTAAGGATGGTGAGCATTATTGCTAGGTCATGGAAGAATCCCAAGTGCCCATCAATCTACCAATGGATCAATAAACTGTGGTATATGTACACAATGGAATACTATGTAGCCAT
>NW_003852505.1:4951746-4965999 GCF_000181295.1 Otolemur garnettii | reverse complement strand
AAAGCTATCCAATGTACTCAACACTACTATGAAATCAATATATAATCACCTACACATTCATATGAAGGGTAAAACATAACTAAAAACCAGAAAGTAGAAGGGAAGAGGAGAGAGAGGGGAGGTGATGGGGGCATGTGAGGAGGGAGGGCATTAGGGGGGACCTCACCTAATGTGCATGATGCAATGGTACATTTCAAAACTATTCAGAAATGAGTATAATTGTGATGGATGTGTTACTTAGTTCAATGTAAGCATTTCACATTGTATATCATATGAAACCCTATAAATGCATCCATGTACAAAGTTATGATTTAATAAAAAATAACAATTAAAACATATGAAAGATTAAATATTTCCCATACAAGAAAAAGCTATGAGAATCTGCTACCATTATATACATCATACAAGAACAAAAGCACTAATGTTCAAATATAAAATGTCTGAAGGTAACAAAGACACTGGTAAAATTAAGTACCAAGACAACACCAGAATACTCCAGAACTATAATTTTGCATTGCAATCTACTAATGATTCTAGCTTAAAGCCAAAATATAAATCTCTCAAAAATAATATGTAGAGTAACATGTTATAAGACAAGCAATATCAAAATATGTAAATTGATGCAACCAAAAGTTAAAATGTGGAAATGATGGAGGTAAAGTGAAAAGATTTGTTTTTATAGTATTTTCTTTGTTTTAGTGTTTTTTCTTTGATATAATTTGTCATGTGTCCAATACAACATTTTGTCTACAAGAAGTTTCATGGAAGCTTTATTAGAGCCACAATGTCAAAATCTGTAACAGATACACTAAAAATAAAGGAAAATAGATTAAAACATACTACTACAAAGAAAAGGAAGAAAAGAAGACAGGAGTTAGAAAATAACCAGAACACAAGCAACAAAATGCCAGCAGTAAGTCCTTACTTAACAATAACATTGCTGCAGAATATACATTCTTTCTTCAGCTCATAGAACATTTTCCAGAATAGATGATAGTTTAGGCCACAAAAGCAGTTTCAACAAATACAGGAAAGTAGAAATCATATTATGTATCTTTCTGACCACAGTGGAATAAAACTAAAAATTAATAAGAGGAACCTAAGAAGCAGCACAAACATATAAAAATTAAACAGTATGCTCTTGAACAATATGTTGATAAAAAAAATTAAGGAACAAATTTTAAAAATCTCTTGAAGCAGTGGTTCTTAACCTTCCTAATGCCGCAGCCCTTTAATACAGTTCCTGTGGGTCATGACCCACAGGTTGAGAACTGCTGTCTCAAAGCAAATTAAAATGGAGATACAATATGCCAAAATCTTTAGCATATACCAACAGCAGTAATAAGAGAAGTTTATTGCAATAAATGCCTATATCAAAAAAGTTGAAAGACTTCAAAGAATAATCTAACAATTAACTTGACTCAAGGAACCAAAAGAACTTAAACATACCTAACCTAAAATTAGTAGAAGAAAAGAAATAATACATATTGTTAGAGAAATAAATGAAATGGAGTGCAAAAAAGCTATAGAAGATCAACAAAACACAAAGTTTTTGTGAAACATGAAAAACATAAACAAAACTGACTGATGTTTGGCTAGACAAATAAAAAAAATGCCCAAATAAATGAAATCAGAAACAAACAGTAACGTAAGAACTGAGATCACAGATATACAAAGAATAATAAGAGACTATTGCAAACAATTATACATAAAAATTGGAAAATCTAAAAGTAATTGATAAATTTCAGTACACATACCACCTACCATGACTGATCTGTGAAGAAAGAAGAAAACACTCAACAAACCAATAACAATCAAATCAATAAAAATCAAATAAAAAGTTTCCCATCAAAGAAAACTACAGAAATTGATGGCTTCAACTATTGAATTCCACCAAACATTTCATGAAGAATAAATACAAATTCTACTCAAACTCTTCAGAAAAATTAAAGCGGAGGGAATACTTCCACACTCATTCTACAAGGTTCACATTATCTTGATACCAAAACCAGGCAAGGGCACAGTAAAAAAAAGAAAACTACAAGCCAGTATGCCTGATGAATAAATATAGATGCAAAAGTCCTCAACAAAATCTGGCCCAAGAAATTCAACAACAATTTAACAAGATTATTCACAATGATCAAATAGGGATTTATTGCAGGGAAGCAAACATTGTTCAACACACACAGATCAGTCAATATGATACGTCATATTGACAGGACCCAGAAAGAGATCCATATGATCATTTCAAGAGATGATTAAAAAGCACTCAATAACATTCAGTATCTTTTTTATAAAAAAGTTCTTCAAAAATTGGATATAGAAGGAACATACCTCAACATAATAAAGATCATATATAACACATAGACCACTAACATGATATCAAATGGACAAAAACTTTTCCTCTAAGATCTGGAACAAGGAAAGATGCCATCTGTCACTACTTTTATTTAACATAATAATAAAAGTCCTGGGTAGAGCAATCAGACAAAGAAAGAAATAAAGGGCATGCAATTGGAAAGGAAGAAGCCAAATTGGTTTTGTATGCAGATAACATATCATATTTAGGAAAACCTAAGGACTCCACCAAAAATATTGCTAAAACTGACCGAAAAAGGTACTAAAATCATAGGACACAAAATCATTATACATATAAAATATATAGTTTTTATATATGCCAACAGTGAAAAATCTGAAAAAGCAAACATAAAAGAAATTCTATACAATAGCTACAAAAATGTAAAATATCTAAGGATCAATTTTTTTAAAGATGCAAAAGATCTGTACATGGCAAACTACAAAACACTGGTAAAAGAAAATAAAGAGGACATGAAAAACATGAAAGGAAATTCCATGCTCATGGATTGGAAGAATTAACATGGTTAAGATGACAACATTAAGGAAAGAAGTTTATAGATCCCATGTAATGCTTATGAAAATATTAATAAAAATCTTCACAGAAATAAGAAAAAAAAAGTCTAAAATATGTATGGGACCATAAAGCCATAAAGCTGCAAATAGTCAAAGCAATCCTGACTAAAAAGGACAAAGATGGGGAGATAGAATCAAGATGGACTAGACACAGGTAGCATGTGCCTCCTTCACAGAGAGGACCAAATAAATAAGCCGATTCTCACATTTCAAATGTATCATCTAGGAAAGAATTAAAGGATTCATCGGAGAAGCAATGGGAAGAACCAGGAGTGTGTAAGAGAGGTTTCTGAGCAATTTGCCAGTCTGGATACTCACAAATGGAGAGAGAATGAATCTCCTGGATGTGTTGCACCAGTAAGAAAGAAACCACCCAGACTTTACTCTCTGAGATGAGCTTTTATGATCTTGGCTGCAGGAGAACTGCATGACCCATGAAGGCCTCGAGCTTAACATAAGGAGCTGATTGGAGATTGCCTAGTGATATTGTTCCAGAAAGAAAATTTATGTGGAATTCTATAGGCATCTTTGCCTAGAGCAGTTTGGGCAATCTGCCATTGTGAAAGTCTAATTTTATCAGGGAAGCACAGGTGCACCTGAAGCCACCTCACAGCTCTTAGGAGGGATAGAGGAGCTTAGATGGCCCCAGATACCACTGAAAAGGTTTCCGCCACCCTGCTGTAGGCTGTGGTTGATAGTTAGATTTGAGCAGACAGCGTTTTTCAGTGTCTTGTCTATGCTGTCTGCTTAGGTGAGGCTCCAGCCTTTTTGGTTGCAAGTCTAAGACACCATTTTGTGAGTTTGAAACTGGGCAGTGCATTGCCCTTGGGGTAAGTTTGGGCTCTACAGCTTCAATCCCTGCAGAGCTGGGGAAGAGCAGGGAAACTAGGCTTTCCAGCACACATTTGGAACACTCCCCACCATCCTGCAGCTGGCTGCTCTGGGACTGAGGCTTGAGCAAACTTCAATCACCAGTTTCCTGTCAGTGTACCCTGGCATAAAAAGGCACCTCCCTCTCTATACACTGGACCAGTACACCTTTTGGGGAGTTTGAAGCTAAGCAATACTAAATTTGAGCTGACACACTCCTACCTAGTTGAGGAGGGATAGGGGAGCCAAAGCTCTCCTAGCAACTTCTAGAATATATCCCAGCATTCTGCTATATAAGTTTCAGTGAGAATGAGACACAAGTATATGACACTCTACCTAACATCTTGCTTATGCTGTCTTCCTAGATGAACTTTTGGTACAAGTGAGCTATGGGATGGCCAATTCTAGGCTTTCAAAAACGGTACACCCCTACTAGTACTCTCACTGTTTGAATATTCTGCACTGAGTGTGGTTCATTTCTGTCCCTTTATGGACAGGCAATGTTTTATTTTTTAGCTACCTTAATCTGATAATCTTAGCCCCTAGGTCTCTACATGACTGGATTTACAACCAATACTCCCTGTTACCCACTCATACCATAGGAGCCTTAGGGCAATGGTGTGCCCAGGGGGAACTGTGGGTGTCCCAGAGATTGGGCATTCAGGGCAGGCTGCTTTCAGATTAGAGGAGAGTACAGGATTTCAGAGAGTCCCTTAAAACAAAGGTGACTAGGGCACCATTTCCCCATGACTCAGGACATTTTCTTCCACTTCTCCCCTGCCCACTAATGTTGAGGCAGTGGTTGTTTCTACTTAGGATAAGCAAGGGTTACTCAGAGAAAAAAAAAAGTCATGTGGGGGTGTCTGCTCTACCTTTGACAGAACATTTATCAAAACCATCATTCCACAGAGCTTGGGGTATACTCTTCTCCCTCTAAAACAGTGGTTCTCAACCTTCCTAATACTGTGGCCCTTTAATACAGTTCCTGTAGGTCACAACCCACCAGTTGAGAACTGCTGCTCTAAAAAGTCACGGAAAATACCTTTATATCCCCTAAGGACTAAAGTTACCACCTCCCCTGAGGGAGAATGGAGTTACTAGTCCCTTATCCCAGCTCCCTATCACTTCTTGGAGGAGCCCACCCACCTTAAAGTCCTTGACACAACCATAGCTCATCACGCTAGAACATTTCTGCCACAGCCCACAGCCATTCTGGTAGCCCTGCACGCAGCAAGATGAGCTGCTCCTAACATTTCTGCTATAGGTTATGATTAGATCTGAGAATCTTGGCATTTTTTTGTTGTTGTTGTTCACAAAGGACAAAGACCTCTATCTCTGCTGAGAGTGGGAGGCATGAGTGATATGTGCATCCCACAACTGCCTAACTCTGCTATTCTCACAAGAAGGTCTTGCCTTTTCTGTCACAGGCTCACAGTGCAACTATCCTGTCTGAGCATTCTTCCAGAATAGGAGATTACCCCAACCTCACACTATTGTAGACAGTGCCTGAACTCAGAAAGCTTGGACAAAACATTCACCAGTCTGGTACTCCAGGACTGAAATGTGCTATCCAAGTATTTTAGATTTGGGCCTTATCTAACCTATCCCTCCACTGCTGTCACCTGAACACTGTACCAGAAGACTGAGGTCCAACTGACCCACATTGCCAGCAACACCACATTGTACCTATCTGCACAAGTAAGAACGCTGTCTAGCTTTCCCTCTCCACAATTGGCAGTAGAGTTGCCAGAAGCACAGAACAGGTGAATGCCAAAGTTATCTGTTTTGAGCTGAGGGAAGAGGTTTAAGAAAAGAAGAAATTAATAATATGAACCTTGACAATATGAATAGAACAAGGTCTTTTGACACCCTCATAGGAGTCACACTAATTCTTTGGCAATGCTTCAACCAAAAGGAAATTTGTGAAATGTCAGATAGGAAATTGAAAAGTATTGATCACCAGTAAGCTCAATAGGGTAGATGAGAAAGTTCAAAATCAATATAAAGAAACAAAAAAAAATTATTCAGAAGATGAATGAAAAATTCAATAGATTCACATAATAGAACTTCTGGAAATGAGCCTGGATGTGGTGGCTCACACCTGTAGTTCTAGCAATCTAGGAAGCAAGGCCAGTAGATTGCTTGAGCTCAGGAATTTGAGACCAGCCTGAGCAAGAACAAGACCCCATCTCTACTAAAAGTAGAAAAATTAGCTAGGTGTTCTGTTGGGCACCTGTAGTCCCAGTTACTTAGGAGGCTGAGGCAAGAGGACTGCTTGATCCCAAGAGTTTGAAGTTGCTGTGAGCCATGATGTCATGACACTCCACCCAGGGTGACAGAGTGAGACTCTTGTCTCAAACAAAAAGAACTTCTGGGAATAAAAAAAAAGAACTTCTGGATATGAAAGAGTCATTTAGAGAATTTTTTTAAAAAAGTGGAAAGACTTAAAAATAGACCAATGGTAGCAGCATAAAGAATTTCAGAGCTTGAAGATAAGGCTTTCAAATTAACCCAATAACACAAATATAAATCTCTCTCTCTCTCTCTATCCATCTAATCAAGAGATGAATAAAGTCTCTGGGAAATATCAGGGTATATAAATGCCGAAACATAAGAATCATAGGTATCCTTGAGAGAGAAGAAGGAAAGTTAAAAAAGCAAGGGAAACTTATTAGAAAGTATAATGGAAGAAAACTTTCCTATTCTTGCTAGAAATTTAGAAATCCAGTCATGAGAAGGCCAACAAAGTTCTGGAAGATTGAATTCAACAAGATATCATCAAAGCACAGAGTCACCAGTTTGGCCAAAGTCAAAGCAAAGGAAAAAAAAAATTCTTATAAGCTATAAGATGAGTGCATCAATTATCATAAAAAAGAAAATCCATTACACTAACAGCAGACTTCTTGTCAGAAACCTTACAAGCCAAAATTAATTAGGGTCCCATCTACAGTATTCTTAAATAAAATAATTGTCAGCAAAACAAAAAAAAATTAAAAAGAATGTATCCTGAATAACTGAGTTCCATAATTGAAGGAGAAATAATGTCTTTCCAGGCAAACAATCACTAAGGGAACTTGGTACCACTAATCTGTCCTATAGGAAATACTCAGAACTGTATTATATATGAAACAGGACAACAGACATCCACCAATGTAAAAATACTGGAAAGTGACAGCTCACAGGTGTCATAAAATAGCAAAACAGTGAAAATAAAACAAGGTATCATCCACTATGATGTACAGAACAATTTCCCATGTGTCAATACTGGCACTGAAAGTGAACAGTCTTAATATCCTACCTAAAAGACATAGACTGGCCAAGTGGATGAGAAAACACACTCAAAAAGGGTGTGTTTTCATAAAGCTCATGTAATTTGCAAGTAATTGTGCAGACTTGAGGTAAAGGGCTAAGCACGATATTCCATGCAAATGGAAACCAATATCAAGCAGGTATATCCATTATCATATGAGAGAAAACAGACTTTAAATCAAAATGGTTTAAAAATAGACAAAGGTGGTCATTATATAATGGTAAATGGAGCAATTCAACAAAAAGTCATAACAATTCTAAATATACATTCACCTAACATAGGAGCTGCCAGTTTCATAAAGCAAGCTCTATTACATCTAAGCAAAGAAATACACAATAGCATTGTAACTTCCTGGGATGTCAATACCAAACTGACAGAGTTGGACAGATCATCTAAGCAGCAAATCCATAAAAAATACTGGAGTTAAGTGGACTCTAGAACACATAGACCTTACAGACATTTATAGATCAAAAAAAAAAAAAAACTCAGAATACACAGAGGCTACTCAAAAAAACTAAAAATAGAACTGCCATATGACCCAGAAATCCTACTTCTGGGCATATATGCAAAAGAAAAAATATAAGTATAAAAAAAGGTATCTATACTCCCACGTTTTTTTCAGTACTATTCACAATATTCAAGATTGGAAATCAACCTAAATTTGCATCAATGGATGAATAAAGAAAGAAGTTAGGGTACATATATACAATGTAGGATTACAAAGCCACAAAAAAAGAATGAAATCCTGCCATTTGTGACAACATGGATGGAACTAGAGAACATTATGTTTAGTGAAAGAAGTCAAGCACAGAAAGACAAATGTACATGTTATCATTCATATATGGGAGTTAAGTATTTAAAAAATTGATTTAATGGGTACAGAGAGTAAAACGGTGGTTACTAGAGACTAGAAACTGTAGTATGGGGTGTAAAGTGGGGATGGTTAATAGGTATAAAAATATAGGTGGATAGTTAGGCAGAATGAACAATATTTGACAGCATAACAAAGTGACTATGATCAACATTATGGTAGGGTATTCTTTAACATAAATAGAGAGTGGAAATTGAATATTCCTAACACAAAGAAATGATAAATGTCTGAGGTGATGGACACCCCAATTACACAGATTTGACTAATTCACATTATTTGCCTATATCAGAACATCCATTGTATGATATAAAATATATGTACAACTATTACATACTCATAATAAATAAAAATTAAAAAGTTAAAAAAATAGGTATGCATTAAAAATGGACAAAAGGTCTGAGTAGAAATTTCTTAAAATAAGACACACAAATGGTCCACACACATAAAAAATGATCAACATCATTTATAATCAGAAAAAAAGCAAATTAGAACCAGAATGTTATATCATCTCAAACTATTTGTAATGGATTTTATTTCAAAATGGGAATAGCAGATGATCATTAGTATATGGACAAAGAAGAATCCTTGTACACTGTTCATTAGAGCATAAGCTAATATAGTCACCATGGAGGTGTCTCAAAAAATTAAAAAATATATCTACCATAGATCCAGGAACTCCACAACTGGGTATATATCCAAAACACAGGAAATCAATATATCAAAGAAATACTTGCACTCCCATGCTCACTGTTGAATTTATTTATAGTAGCCAAATTATGCAATTAACCTGTGTCCATCAAAGAATAAATAATGAAAATGTAGCATAAATAATGGAATATTATTCAGCCATAAAAGAGTGATATCCTGTCATTTGTAGCAGCATAGAGGGAACTGAAGCTCATTATTCTACATGAAATAAGGCAAGCACACAAAGAGTACTACAGCATGATCTCACACGTATGTGGGATTCACAAAAAGTGGATCTCCAGAAGATAGAGTACAGATTGGTGGTTTCTAGATGCCTGGAATGGGAGGGAAGAGAGGAGGATCAAAAGAGGGTGAATAATGAGTATAGATATACATTTAGAAAGAAAATATAAGACCTAGTTTTTGATAGATCTTAGAGTTACTGTAATTAACATTTATCAATTGTACATTTCAAAATAGCTAGAAGAGAATATTTCAAATGTTCCTATCATACAGAAAAGATAAATATTTAAGGTGATCAATTTCTTAATTATCCTAGTTTGATTATATGAATGCATCAAATTATTACATGTATTCCTAAAATAAGTACATATATGAACAATATGTGTTAATAAAAAACAAAATAAATACATAAAATGAAAATTTTAAACAGGAGATCATTTTACTTCTTTCTTTCCAATTTTTGTGGCTTTTATTTATTTTTGTATCAAATTGTGCTAGGTGAGATGGCAGAGCTCCATGATTCAATGAGCTCAGATCTTTACATCTGTACTTAGAGTTATCCATATAGTGATGTTAGAAAAAATATGTATTTTATTAAGGTACTGAGATTGAATAGTTTACCTGTTACAGTGCCTAGCATTAAAAATCAGGAGTATATAGGAATAAATGAGATTATTAAGGTGGATCATAAAACCATAGCCTCCAAAACCTCCCTGAGATAACCATGGACTCCAAATACTACCATAATTCCTTTGCCATCAGAAGCAATTCTCACCCTAATCAACATTGCTTGAAATGTCCTATAGTAATTTATTCCAAGTCAATAACATTGAAAGTAGATGCCAATTCTTCTTATTGTTCCCTTATTAAGAGCCCTCATAGTCACTGGAATGTGTAACTAGAAGAAGATCCCAGAATGTCCAAAGAGACACATCCCAAAGTTAAACCTTGGATTAAGAAGATTAAATACCAAAAGAATCACAAGACTCTTGATTATCTCAAAAATTTCCTGAGGTGTAGGTGTCGAAATGTACTCCAAAGATGAGCGATCAGAAAGATAAAAAGATAATTTTAATCAAGAAAAATTTATATGAATGTACTTACCAGAGATTCTGGATAGATGCTAATTTAAGAGCTATATTTCTGTATGCTTAGTTGATTAACTAAACTCAGTTTTGCCCTACTCTAACTGAAGTTAAGATGCAAGCAATTCCAAGCTATAGTATAGATGAACAGTACCAGATTCTTGAATAAAGAGGACATTGAGATAGAATTATCACATGGGACATTCTAATACACCCTTTAACTTTGTCCTCTATGAGGGTCTAGAAGACACTCCTTTCATCATTACACTCAGAGGTCAATTGATGAAGAGAGCACCAGCATCCTTGAAAAGCATGGGTGTCCTCCATACCCATGGATAAAGGGAACAGATGCTGCAACTTAAAAGGACTTCTCATTTCAATAAGGATTATGGCATCTCAAATGGTAAATGCCAAAAAGCAGTACTTGGCAACTAGAGGCAAAGTATGCAGAGTTAAGGTAATAAACAAAGCCATAGTTTTAATCATATTGATTTGACCCTCAAGTGTCTTTGGTAGAGAAAAATGTAATTACTTGATACCTAGGACTTAAATATTATGAGATGTCCAATAATGTCTTATTTGACTTGTAAAACTAAAAATTCTAAATATGGTTTAAAGATTACAACTTGAACCATTCAAAATCACGAGTCATTGTCCTGCATTCAGACAATGAATATTCTGTGAATATTCTTTATTCACAGACATAAACTTATTTAATAAAGTCACCACCATTCAATAAAAGAGAGGCAGGAAATCCTTGAGGAAAAACTCTTTGATAAAACCACTAGGTCTTGCGACATTACCAGTGGGCCTGTGCCCCACGGAATGAAAATTATTCATACCTTTCAGGGTTATAAAATAAATATCTGACAACAGAGAACACTATTTTTGTCTTCTGGGCAAAGGAAAGGAATTATAAACTCAGTTGATAGATAAGAGTTTAGGAGTCCAGTGGAACTCTAAAATCTTGTGGCTATTAGGTCAGTTAATGGTACATAGTTGGAATAGACATACTAAGCAATAAGCAGAATCCCTACTTTGGCTCCCTGACTCAAGGGGTGATGGATAATGGAAAAGCTTCTGGGTTACCTCTCTTACCAAAATTAAAAAAAAAAAAAACTACCTAGGGGAATCAAAATGATTAATGATGACATCAAATATTTGAATTATGTCCATTATCTTCATTTAAATCACCATTTTGTTCTGTATACAAGAAAAAGCCATCCTGGAGCAGAACAATGAATTATTTTAAGTTTAATCAGCTGGTAACTCCAACTGCAGCTGCAATTTTAGATTAGTCAATTTTCTGAAACAAATAAATATAATCTCTAGCACCTGTTTTAAAACTATAGCACTAGCAAATACATTTTCCACTATCCCAATAAACTAAGAAAAAAATAAAATAATTTAACTTTTACTTGGTAGGTATAGCACTAAACATTTACCATCTTACCTCAGGGGTATATTAACTCTAGAGATTTGTGTCATAATTTGAAAACCTTACACTTGTAGATACTAATAATGACAGCATGATAACAGAACCAGGTGATCAGGAAGTATCAGCAATTTTCTGACCCTTCAGTTAGACACATGCTTAACAGAATGTAGGATAAATTCCTTGAAAATCTGGAAGTCTAAAACATGGGTAAAGTTTATTGGGAATCCAGTGGCTTCAGTAATGTGATTTTTTCCCAAATGATACGATATTTTTTCCAAAGTAAAAGATAAGTCACTGCACCTTACTCCCCTCATCTTTAAGAAAGAGGTACAATACTTGAAGGGACTTATAATGTAAAGTACATTTGTCTAGGCTTCTCCAAACCCTGCATCAGGTAGCACATAAGACTAAGGACAGAGATCAAAATAATTCAAGGATCTCCAGCAATTCCAGGATTCAGTGCTAGAAAGCAACTTTGTCTTAACCATTATGATCAAACTCATCCAATTCTTTAAGGATACTATATTGTATGAAATTTTGAGAAGAAATACATGCTGATTCTTGATTAAAAAAACAAAAATGATGGAGGCTCCCAGAGTTTTAAAACAAAACAGTACCTCCTCCAATAAACTTCTATTCTCTTTATGGAAACAGCTTTTGGCTTACTGATTGGACTGCTAAGAACAATGATAAATCTTTTTTTAATCTTGCAGTCATCACAAAATATACATGCCAATGACTATTCCACTACCATGTAGAAGTGGTATTGAGGGATTTCCTTAAAGACACATGTAAGTTGCATAAGCATCAGCAGCATTATGATGCCAGTGCGCCTACTTCTATCACACTGCCATCACTCGTTCAACGTTCACCTATAAACCCTGTGGGGAATACCATAAGAGAAAGAAAAATCAAACTTTATTTACAGGTAATTTTGTACAGTATCCTGCACCTTCCTGAAGTGTATTGCCTCAATGATTCAGTCCTACAGAAAGGTAGCCCTGAAAAATACTGAGGGAAAAACTCCCCGCACACAGAGTGGATTTAACAGTAATCCACTCTGCTTACAAGGACAGATGATCTGAGAGATGGAGTAACATTAATTCTTGAGAAGTCAATAATGGTTTGGCCTTATAGTCAGGGATTTAACTGTATTATCAGAGATTGGAGGATTAGTGTACCAAAAAGCCTGGAAAAGCACGTAAACTGGAATTTTATAATTGGTCAAGAATGTGAATTTATCTGTGTCATTTCCTAACAATCACCAACCTTCTCTCCCTTGCACAAAGAGTTTTCAACAATCCAGTGAACAAGATTGCAAGTCATGCAGGTGACAGCCTCTTTCCCTATTCATTGTTAGGCAATGAATTCACAGATAAAGTGGCCATAGTAACAAGGATGATGATTCTATAGTCTCAACAATAGGGAATTCACCTTACCTAGATGAGCTAACTACTATTCCTGCTCAGTGCCTATTCAAGTTATATATTTCTGCATTAAAATACCCACCAAAGCCTAGTGGCTTAAAATAATACTTTAATTAGTTCACAAATCTGCAATTTGAGTGTGGATTTGTGTACAAGCAACCTCTCTATTTCAAGCAGTATCAGATTGAGCAGCTCAAAAGGGGACCAGCAGCTGCACTTCCAATATGATTTACTCTTTATTAGCAACTGCAGCTGACTCTTGGCTAGGAGCTCCCTGTGATTAAAGTTGGAGGTCTCAATTCCTCTCCACATGGGTCTCTCTGTGGCTTGCTTGCCATCCTCATATGTGGTGACTGGGTTCCAAAAGTTAGTATTTCAAGAAAAAAACTCTTGGCCAGGCACAAGCACTCACACCTGTAATCCTAGCCCTCTGGGAGGCCAAGGCAGGTGGATTGCCTGAGCTCCCTGGTTCAAGAACAAGCTGAGCAAGAGTGAAACCCACTCTCTAAAAATAGCCAGGTGTTGTGGCAGGCGCCTGTAGTCCCAGCTACTTGGGAGGCTGAGGCAAGAGAATCACTTGAGCCCATGAGTTAGTTTTTACAGTGAGCTATGACACCACGACACTCTACCAGGGGCAACAAAGTGAGACTCGGTATCAATAAATAAATAAAAATTAAAAAAAAATCAAACTAAAACAATTAAATACAAAATTCAATAAAAATACAAAAAAATTAAGAAAAAGAAGACTCTCTTTATGACCTACCTTGGATGTTGCATATGTCATTTCTGCCATATTTTATTGGTAAAGGTAATAAGTCAAAAACATCAGCCCAGGGAATATAAATTAGTACAACCACTATGGAGAACTGTATGGAGGTTCCTTATAAAAGCTAAAAATAGAAGTACCATATGATCCATAAATCCCACTGCTGGGTATATATCCAAAGGAGGGCACTTCAAAATATCAAGATGGTTGCACTCCCATTTTTATTGCAGCACTATTCACAATAGCCAGAATTTGGAATCAACCTAAGCATCCATCAAGGGATGAATGGAGAAAGAAATCAAGGTACATATGCACAATGGAAAATTATATAGCCACAAAAAGACTTAAATCTTGCCATTTGCAACAATATGTATAGAACTGGAGAACATTATGCTAACTGAAAGAAACAAAGCACAGAAAGGGAAATTTAAATATTCTCATTCATATGTAGGAGCTAAATATTAAAAAACAATTGATCTCATGGGCACAGAAAGTACAATTATAGTTACTAGAGGCTGGGAAGTATAGTGGGGAAACGGGCACAAAGTGGGGGTGGTTAATGCATGTAAAATATAGTTAGAATGTACAATATTTAATAGCACAACAAATTGACTATAATGAACAT